>NC_082708.1:142396238-142696982 GCF_030144855.1 Hypanus sabinus | reverse complement strand
GAGTCCTGAACTCTAGTCCAAGACGGTCGTTCTGCTCCGGTAAATGGAGTGAATCTGTACTTGGAAGCTCTTGCAACACTTTGTCAATTCTTCTCTTCACCTGGAACACGGGTGGAAGTAACTTGCAAGCATTCGCCAGCGGATGTATCGTACCTGTCCTTGCTGAACCGTGAGGAGCGTGGCTGAGTGCAGTGATCAGGAGAACCCAGACACCGAATGTCATGACACGGAGTACAGTTAACAAAAGCTCAATTACATGTTGCATACAACAGGGAACAGGAGCTAACTTGCAGTGTGATTAAACTAAAAAAAACGATCATCCTTGAACAACGGGGCAGAAACAGAGTTCAGGTCTGAAGTAATCATAAAGTTGCAAAACGAGCCTGCTGTCCGACGAACTGGTCACAAGTGGTGAATGCAACATCACTTATGCGGGTCCGGGGCAGCCTTGCACTTTAAATCGAGTTGACTTATGTCCTCGGACTCCTAATCCTGTACTGGAGAGTGGCCCTGGGCATCATGGACGTCCTCAAACACCAGCTCAGCTGATTCCCGACCGAAATTCACCCCTCGCCCCCGCAGAATCCGGCCATTGCCTGACGCCCTGCTGCTGGAGCCCCTTCCTCTGCCACAAAGCGATTGGCTAGATTGCCTCCAAACCTGGTTTTGATTGGTTGATACTTTTGCTTTGTGTATAGCTGGTCCTGTTGTCGTTCGACTTGCCGCGGACGGCTCTGGGAAATGTAGTTCACAACTTTAAGATTATCGTTGCGTTCCTACTGGTTAGAAGGTGCAAATAACTACAACCCCAGCAGGCACTTTAAACTGGTGAAAGTTGGGAGAAACTGGACAAGAGTTGGGATATGTCCCGGTAGTTATGAATCGCTCTTGTTTTTTTTCTCTTTACGGAGGAAAATATGTTTAGTTTCAAATACAGTATGGAATTAAATATATTTCTTTAACAATCTGATTCTGCTATATGGAATGAGAAAAAAACAAAAGGATCTCCCAGGAGGAATTTTTACGTTGATCCAGATTAAATTAGTCGGGAGGCGAGGCGGTGAGGAAATGTCGAGTGAAAGGAAAGTATTCCACTCTAAAATCCCGATGCAAAATAGAACTTTTGCGTTTATATAGTGCTTTCCACTTCCCTTTTCAGGACGACCCAAAGCGTTCTGATGCTAATGAAGCAAATGCGTTTATATACAATAATACATATTCAAATATTTACTTATCTTTTGTCGCTTTTGCGGGAAAATGCCGGGCTGATGACAGTCTCCGCTCCTTAAACGAAGGGATTCCTCTCCATTTCGTGTTGCAATGACTCGGATCCACACCGGCCCCGAATCCTGCGCCGTGCGAGCAGTGATTGCGGCCACTTCCAGCGAGCTGCAAATTTACTCCCAGTTACTGACGACTGCCGTGGCGCTGGGCGTTTTCCTGGGTATCATTGGGGGATTTCTGCTTTACTTTTTCGTTTTGGAATCCGTCCTTCAAAGAAGGGTAATAGTTTACACTTTTCAGAAAAGAATGTATCGATTCTGAAGAAACGTAATGCGACGCATATTTGTTTATTGCGGGAATAATGCAGAAGGCGCGGTTGGCGTTTTACATTCGTTTAAAATTTAGACCATTTTTGTTTCTTTTTATTCAGCAAACGTGTTCAGATGGGATTGATGATAGTTCCGATTCTGACGATACCCAGAGTTACGACAGCAACTCCGAAATTGCGGTGGAAACCACCAAAGCCGGAGCGTCCGCTTTCCAAGAGGTGGGGTGTTTTCCCCCGTTTCTTCTCTTGCCCTTTTCCTGCTTGGCCTGAGAAGGAATTCTTTAATGCTCAATTTTATGAATGTTTTACTTCAGTTCAGTATAGTCCTTTATTTAAAGTGAGAGGGCTCATGGAGGGCAAATTGAACTGCAGCTTTTGTGAATTTTAATGTACAGATTTACCTCAGTAATGGAATAAAGGCCTGTACATTACGAAGTATATTACTCTCACCCGTATAAAACAGTGCATAATACAACTTGTCCTGAATAACATGGTAAGAAATCTACTTGTGCATATGCCAAAAAAGTGACCAAATCTCCTTTCTAGGCTCTGATTGAGTACCTCAGAGGTCTGCTCTGCATGGAGCTGGATTGGTTATGTTCCATTTTACATACACCAGATGTGATACTGGTGCATCTGGACCAAGACGTATAATCTTGCACAGGGATCCTGGAGAACTGATGGAACTCAATGTTTAGCCTTGCAAACCCTACAACTGGATTCCTATTACCCGGAGTTCTTCAGTCTGAGGTGACAGGATATATTGTAAAGACCTTTGCCATCCTTAATCTTTGTTTCAACACAACACCCACAAGGACTTGTGCTGCAGAAGGTTCTGGTCCCAAGTGGTTTGGTCACCAGGAGTGCTCAGAATGGTGAAGCGAGAAGCAGAATAAATACGCCATATGAATGTTTTTATTAGAATTCTAAGGGGTCATCAGCTTGAATATATTTAGCATTTCCTGGTTTTATTTACTGTATACCGGTGTCTGTTGAGTGGGGGTAGTAATGTTGCTGGATTAGATAATATTACTGTAGCTGTAAGGAGTAGCTGGTCAAACTCAGATTCTCTGGAGGGTCAGAGGCTGGGTGATGGGGTGGGTGACCTGATAAAAGTATATACGATGATGAGAGGTGTAGATAGGTAGTCTTTTTCTTAGGGTGGAAACCTTAACTACCAGAAGCCAAAGGTTCGAAGTGAGGAGGGGTGGAGGTGAGTATTTTTTCCAAATGGAGCGGTACGTATCTGGATCATGCTGCCCAGTGAGATGGTGGAATCAGAGTTTAAAAGGTATGTAGGCAGGTACGTAAACCACTGGGGAATACACCAGTGCAGGCAGATAGGGTTAGTATCAAAGTCTGCACAGACACTGGGATGAAGGGCCTGTTCCTGTGCTGTATTGATCCATGTTTCCTTGTCAATCCACTAGTACTTTGACAAGGAAACTCCTGTAATTATGCATAAATCACAGTATAATTGTATACAGTGCAGAGTGAAAATCTTCACTGAAATTGCTTCTGAATTGCCCAATCCAATCAGAAAAAGTTCCCTTGTGCAAACTGTTAATTTCTGATTGATCTGATCCATTGTTACCAAGCAACAATAGCACTTAATCAATTTATAGGGACACAGCACCACCAGGTGTAAGAAATTATATTGATTTCTTAGTCATTTTTTGACTAATCAACTGGATAAAGGCAGAACTAGGAATTAATAGTTGAATTGGGGAAAAATAGGAGGAGGATTGAATGAAACAACACACCCTGGTTCAACTGTCCCAAGTCTCTAATGTATACAGACTGCCCTAGATTTTATCACTACGTACACTCGTGACTAAAGTAATTCGGCAGTTATATATCAGAAACTCAGAATCAGGTTTACAACTGACTTACATCATGAAATTTGTTGCTTTGTAGCAGCAGTACAGCGTAGGGAATAAAAATCACTATGTTATAAAAATAATGAGATAATGTTCATGAACTGGCAGAAATCTGATAGCACAGGAGAAGAAACTGGTTCCTAAAACATGGAGTGTGGATCTTCAGGGTTCTGTATCTCCTCTCTGATGGTAGTGATGAGAAGAGGACATATCCCAGATGGTGAAGAGCCTCAATGAGGTTCCATTTCTTGAAGTTATCCTCAGTGGTAGGATGAGTTATGCTAAGTCTACAACCCTCTGTAGCTTTTCGGTTTTGTGCTTTAGAGCTTCCATACCAGGTGGTGATGCAACAGGTCAGAATGCTCAACATGATTCATCTTCAGAAATTTGCAAGTCTTTTGAGACATAGCAAATATGGTCAAACTTCTAATGAAGTAGAGCTACTGGTATACCTTCTTCATGATTGCATCAATGCATTCAGGAATGGGGAATGGAGGAAGAGGAGAGGATGAAAAATGGCCAGAAGTTAGAGAAATCTATGTTCGTGCCATTAAGTTGGAGGCTACCTAGACTGAGTATGAGGTGTTGCTCCTCCAATCTGAGTGGCCCCATGGTGGAGGCCATGGACCGACATGTCAGAATGGGAATGGTGATTGTTAGCCACCAGGAGATCCTGTTTGTTGCAGTGACGAAGTGGTCCCCCAATCTACGTTGGGTCTCACCAATGTACCAGGTGCGCTGGATACAGTAGATGGCCCTGACAGTATTACCTCACCTGGAGAGACTGTAGGGGCTCTGAGTTCTGGTGAGGAAGAAGGTAAATAGGCAAGTGTAGTACTTCTGTTTGCAGGGATAAGTGCCAGGAGGAGGGATAGTGGGAGGGATGAATGGATAAGGGAATCACAGAGAGAGCCTTCCCTGCGGCAAGCGAAGAGTTGGGGGAGGTGAAGATGTGTTTGGTGGTAGGATTCCATTGATAATGGTGCAAGTTGTAGAAAACGTGCTGGATCTGGAGGTTCATGGCAAAGTAGGTAAGGTCAAAAGGAACTCTATCCCTGTTAAGGCAATGAAAAGACACAATGAGTGCAGATGCTTGAGAAATGGAGAAGATGCAGGTAAGGGCAACATCAGTGATAGAGGAAGGAAAATCCCACTCTTTGAAGAAGGAGGACATCTCTGATGTTATAGAAAGGAAGCAAATGCGGTGGGAACAGAGGAACTGAGAAAATAGAATAGCATCTTTACAAGTAATGGTGGGAAGAAGTATAGTCGGGATAACTGTGAGAGTTACAAGGGTTATAATAATAATAAAGAAAAAAATTATACAAAGTAGGAGAAAGCTTTGCAATGAGATAAAGTGTAAACATGAAAAATACAAATTAAAAACAATGTTAAATAGGTTTTGAGCTGACTTTTAGAAGTGTCAAATGAATCTGCATCCATTATTGTTTTAAGTATTGAATTCTAATGTTTAGGAGTGTAATTTAAAATAGTTGACATGCCAGTTATCTTTTGAAAGAGATTGTTTAAATTTAAGAGACCAACAGAGGGAGACCTGAGCGCTTGAGCAGAATTATAAAGTGATTCTGTGATGTACTCTGGTCCTTGACCATTGAGAGCTTTAAAAGCAAGTGAGAGAACTATAACATTGATTTTAAAAGGTAAATGAAGTCAATGAAAAATAGTTAGGATGGGGATGATATGCTCCTTCATCCTGGCTTTAGTTTAACATCTAGTTGCGGTGTTCTAAATGAGTTGAAGTTTGTCAATAGTTTGCTTTGGAAGGCCAATAAAATGTGCATTGAAGTGATCTATTTTATTTCATATAAAGGTGTGAATTAGTTTTTCAGCATCATTACGTGACAGAAACTGACGTACTGTACCTTTACAATATTCCTACAGTGTAGAAATGCTGCTCTGGTCATTTGCTTAATCCAGGATTTAAAATTCAAATTTGAATCAAAGATAACATCCAGGCTTGGTACTTTTGGTTTTACAAGGGGAGGAAAGTTTCCAAGTTTATCAAGAAGTTTGTCTCTTTTGGCTTTGGATTAAGAAAAAGTATTTCAGTTTTATCTTCATTTAGTTTTAGGAAATTATTGTTCATTCATTTGTTTATTGCAGTCATATCAGAAATCAGAGAAGATGAGGTGTTAGCATCATCAGGCTCAACCAAAATGTACAATTGTGGGTCATCTATATATCTCTGGATTCAGTTTATGCTCTCTAATAATGTCTCCTAAGAGGAACATGTATAAGGAGAAGAGTAGGAGACCAAGACAGCTTCCCTGATCAACACCAAAAGGTGCATTGTACCTCTGAGAAATGGTCTCCAAGACAGATTTTTTCCTCTAAGATACATGAGCAAAACCTATTAAGACTTGTACCAAAGAGGGCTAACCCAGTTCTTAAGGTGACCTAGGAGAAATCAAAACTGAGATCCTATTGGCATTAGTGCTAAGCCTAAGGTCAATGACAATTTTGGTAAGGGCCATTTCAAGCTGTGGTTTGCTTTAAAACCTGGCTGAAACATCTCTAGAGTATTGTTCTCATTCAGAATGTTATTGAGTTGGTTGAAAATAACTTTCTCAAGAATCTTGCCCAGGAGGGGAAAATTTAATATGGGCCTGTAGTTAGCCTATCAAGGTTTGAATTGTTACGTAGGGGTTTGACAACTGCAATTCTGAAGGCATCTGGAATATCTCAAATTTCAAGAGATGTGTTAATAGTTCTTCTAACAGAATTGAAAACACTATTAAAAGAGCCCTCAAAAAGTGTGGTAGGGATAGGGTCGAGACAACATGTAGATGGTTTACATTTTGTCACAGTCTCAGAGTTCTGAATCAGAAATACTTGTAAATTTTGATATTGGAGTGGAGCACAGTGCATTCAGAGGGGGAAGAAATCTAGTATCCTTCTGAACATCAATACTGTTAAGGGTTCTGCCAATAACAGCAAACAGTGGGCCCTCCTTATCCGTGAGGGATTGTTTCCGGGACCCCTCGCGGATACCAAAATTAACAGATGCTCAAGTCCCTTATTCAACCTGTCTCAATATGGTGGACCTTAGGACCCAGCAGAACCCAAGACCTTATTTAATCTGTCTCAGTGCAGTGAACATTAGGACCCAGCGGCGGAGATCTGAATCCGCAGTGTTTCTGTTCACGAAAATAATCACAATAACGATTGAAAATAAAGTGGAAATAATAAAGCGATCGGAAAGAGGTGAAACGCCATCGGTCATTCGAAAAGCGTTAGGCTACGTCGGTCAACGATCGGAACAATTTTAAAGGATAAAGTGAGAAAGGCTGTGCCCCAACGAAAGCTACAATTATTACTGAGCAACGCAGTGGTTTAATTATTGGGTTTTGGGATTTTAGGTTTTTGATCCTCCACATCAACCCAGCACAATGGACTACGCACTGCATAGCGATCTGTCACTAGATCAAACTTGGGAACTTCCCAAACCCAGGGCTGAAACATACATTAAGTGTTTTATATGCATAGAAAAGTAAAATATATACTATATACGAATGCAAACATTTGACTAACTGATGCTAAATAATACTGGATGTACCTGTTCTGACTTACTTAGTAAGAGAACTATTGATATTTTTTCAATCCCGATCCATGATAACCCACGCACATCCTCCTGTATACTTTAAATCATCTCCAGATTACTCATAATACCTAAAACAATGTAAATGCTAATTATAATAGTTGTTATACTGCATTGTTTTGGGAACAAGAGAAAAGATCTGTATATGCTCAAACAACAAGTGCTGGAAGAGCACTTCTGGGTTTTTGCGATTCGTGGTTGGTTGAATTTACACATGCGGAATCTGCGGATAAGGAGGGCGGACTGTACTATTTCTTTACATTGTATCTCTCAAAATGCAGCACTTTATATATACTCAGATTAAATGCCACACATCAATTCACCCACATCTGCACCTTATCTACTGTATCATTCCATCCTTTGACAATCTTCTACACTATCTGTAACACCAATCTTTACCTCAACTGTGAATTTACTAATACACCCATCCATGTTTTCATTCCAGTCATTTACATATATCACAACTAGCAGAGGTCCCAGGATGGATCCCTGTGGAACACCACTAATCATGGAAGTAAAATTTAAATGTGTTCCCAGTTTTAAAAGTAAATGATTCCCAATAGTTTTCTGAAACTTTATTGTTGTGTATTGTGGATTGGAAATGTGGTTTGTTCTTCATGTTATTGCTTCATTCCTGAATAACACAAAGGTCACCGAATTCTGTTGGAATTCTAAGATTGTGCTTTTATCAATTGTAATTGGAACACTTGCCTATGTCGTAATTGATAGGATAAGGGTGCAGAACTAGGCCATTCAACCCAGAAGGTCTGCTCTGTCATTCAATTGTGGCTGATTTATTTTCATCCTTCAAAACCCATTCTCCTGTCTTCTCCTCATGATATTTGACACCCATATTAAGCAAAAATCTACATACCCAGTGACTTGACCTCTACAGCTACGTGTGACAATGAATTCCCCAGATCCTGAACCTCTATTTGTAAAGGGACATCCTTTCACCCTGTGCCCTCTGATCCTAGACTCTCCCATTACCAGAAACATCATTTCTATGTCCATTCAATCCAGGCCTTTCAATATTCAGAATGTTTCAATGAGATCACCGCCCCCCCCCCCCCCCCCCGCTTCCTTCTAAGCTCCAGTGAGCAGAGGCTCAGAGACATCAGATGCACAACATATGTTAACCCTTTCATCCCCAATATTATTATCATCAACCTTCTCTAGACCCTTCCTAATGCCAGCACATCCTTCCATAGATACAGAGCCGAAAGCTGCTCACGGTACTCCACATAAATATTACATCCTTGCTTTTGTATTCTCGTTCTCTCAAAGTGAATGCTATGTTTGTATTTGCCTTCCTTACTACAGACTCAATCTGCAAGTTAATCTTAAGCGAATACTGCACTGGGACTTCCAAGTCCCTTTGCACCTTTAGTTTCTGAATTTGCTCCTCTTTTAGAAAATAGTCTATTCCTTTATTGCTTCTACCAAAGTGCATAACCATACAATTCACTGCACTGTATTCCGTAGTTGCTCATTCTCCCAACTTATTGAAGTCTTTCTGCAGACGCCCTGCTTCCTCAACACTACTTACCCCTCCACCTTTCTTTGTATCATCCGCAGATTTGGCCACAAAGCTGTCATTTCTGTCTTTCAAATAATTAACATATAAATGCAAAACGCAGTGGACCCAACACCGATCACTGTTAAATGGAGAAGGCTCCATTGATTCCGACCCTTTGCCTTCTGCTGGTCAGCACAATTTTTATCCATGCCAGTACTTTTCTTGTTGTGCCATGGGCCTGTCTTGTTTAGCAGCCTTGTGTGGCAGCTTGTCAAAGGAGCATGTGGGGGCAGCATTGATTATGGTGAAAGGGAAACCCAGTTGTTTGAAGGAGGAGGGCACCTCAGTTGTTTCAGAATGAAAAGCCTCCTCCTGAGAACAGATGTGACGGAGACAGACGAACTAAGAAAAGGGAGTAGCATTTTTACAAGTAACGGGGTGTTGTCTCTTCCTTGGTAACACCCAGGTCTCCAATTCCTGCACATCTGCACTCACCCCATCCTTCTGCTGCCATAACAGACCTAAGTTTTCCTTTACCCTTACCACCACTACACTCACTTCCGTATCCAGCACATAATTCTTCATACCTTTCACCGTCTACAGCAGGATCCTAGCACCAAGCAGATCTTTCCTCCCATCCCCATTTTCTGCTTTCCATAGAAATCGCTTTCTATGTGACTCTTTTCTCCACTCTTCCATCTCCACTGATCTCCCTCTTGAAACATCCTTGCAAGCATGACAAGTACTGTACCTGCCGCTACACTTCCTCCCTCAGCACTATTCAGGGCCCCAAGTGGGCCTTCCAGGTAAGGCGACACATCACCTTTGAGTTTGTCAGCATCAGCTGTTGTATCTGGAGGTCCCTGGGCAGTCTCTGCAACATCAGTGAGACCCAATATCGATTGGGTGACCACTCTTGACGAGCACCTTGCTCCATCCACCTCAAAGAGCAGGATTTCCCAGAGGTCACCTATTCCGACATATTAGTACATAGCTTCCTTGACTGCCACAATAAATCTGCACTTGGATTGGAGAAGCAACACCTTACATAATGCCCGTGTAGCCCTCATCCTGATGGTGTGATCATCAATTTCTCTAACATGGTGATTTCTCCCCACTACCCCTTTTTTCTTTTTACATTTCCCATTCTGGCTCCCCTCCTACCCATTTTCTTCTCAGCTGTCCATCACCTCCCACTGGTGCCACTCTTCTTTCTCATGGTCTGTTGTTCCCTCCAATAAGATTTCTTGTTATTCCTTCACCTCTTCCCCTATCACCTCACAGCTTCTTCCTTCATCCACCTCCCCCACCCACCACCTGGTTTCACCTATCACCTTGCCAGCTTGAGCTCCTTACCCTCCCTCCACCTTCTTACCCTGGCTTCTACCCCCTTCCCAGTCTTGATGAAGGGTCCAGGCCTGAAACGTCAACTGTTGCTTCCTCTCTGTAGATGCTGTGGAGGAACCTGTGGAGTTCCTCCTGCGCTCTGTGTGGGTTCCTTTCCCGTGAGGCCCCTAATCAAATTTGATCCATTGCACAACACCAACTCCTGCATTGCCTTTTCCCTCGTGAACCACAAACTGCTCTAATTAGTTATTGGCATTCTTCAAATTACTTCTCTTGAGATTCAGTGTCAGTCTGATTTCCCAATACATATACATATTGAAATCCCATATGACTATCATAAAATTAACTTTCTTACATGTTTTCTGTTTCCTGTTGCAATTTGTATCCCATATTATTCGGAAGCGTGTGTATAACAGTTTCTTTCAGCTCTATCCACAAATCTTCTACATTCCCTGATCCTATAACACTTCTTGCTAAGGATTTGATTTCCTATTCTTATCAAAAGAGCCACTCCACTCTCTCTGCCCACCTGCCTCTCTTTTTGATAGGGTATGCTTGGATTTGTAGTTCCTGGCTGTGATCTACCTTCGTGACTTGTGTAATCTTTATTATGTTCAGGGCTACCTTCAAAAGTTAGGGAACTTAAGTGCTTCTACAGTAAAGTGTATTGTGATATGCTAATGTATGTTGCTTTACAGGAAGATGAATTATCAATCAACAGTAATGTGGCTGTATTTGCATTGAAAGCAAAAATCATATATCCCATTAATCAAAAATTTAGGGTAAGTGATGCATTTGTTATAAACAGTAACAATTATTGCTATTCAATATCAAGCTGAATATTCTTTTCCTTTGCATTCATATCTAGCAATGGTTACCTCACACAAAATACTGAGGAACTCAGCAGGCCAGGCAGCATCTATGTAAATGAGTACAGTTGACATTTCAGGCTGAGACCCTTCAACAGTCTTGATTAAGGGTTTTGGTCTGTAATGTCAACTATAATCGTTTACATTGATGCTGCCTGACCTGCTGAGTTCCTCCAGCATTTTGTGTGTGTTGCTTGGATTTCCAGCATCTACAGATTTTGTCTTTTTTGTGAATGGTTACCTTTAGACTGATAAAACGCATGTATTCCTGGAATATGTTTTTGCAGAATCAGGCTACACAATTGGTTAGTTTATAAGACAATGAGATCAGAAGATATAGTAGAAACAGGCCATCTGGCCCAATGAGTCTGCTCTGCCGTTTCATCACGGCTGATCCAACTTTCCTCCCAGCCCCAATACCCTGCTTTCTCCCCATATTCCTTCGTGCCCTGACTAATCAAGAATCCATCAACCTCTGCATTAAGTATACATAAAGACTTGGCTCCACAGCTGGCTGTGGCAAAGAATTCCACAGATTCACCACTCTCTGGTTAAAGAAGTTCCTCCTCATCTCCGTTCTAAAAGGATGTTTCTCTATTCTGAGGCTGTATCCTCTGGTCTTAGATTCTCCCACCATATCCACTTCATATCCACACTATCAAGGCCTTTCACCATTCGATAGGTTTCAATGGGGTCACCCCTCACTCTTCTGAATTCTAGTGAATACAGGCCCAGATCCATCAAACACTCTGATGGCTTGTCACATAAAACAATGTGACAAGCCATTCAATCCTGGAATAATTTTCGTGAACCTCCTTTGAACCCTTTCCAGTTTCAGCACGTCTTTTCTAAGATACAGGGCCCAAAACTGCTCACAGTACTCCAAGTGAGGCTTCACTAGTGGTTTATAAAGTCTCAGTATTACATCCTTGCTTTTCTATTCTAGTCCTCTTGAAATGACTGCTAACACTGCATTTGCCTTCCTCACCACAGACTCAACTTGCAAATTAACATTTAGAGAATCCTACACAAGGTCTCCTAAGTCCCTTTGTGCCTTTTTTTTTGCTTTTTTTTTGTTGCATTTTTTTATTTAGAAAATAGGCAACCCTTTCATTTATTCTACCAAAGTAAATGACCATACAATTCCTGACACTATTTCATCTGCCAATTCTTTGCCCACTCTCCTACTCTGTCTAAGGCCTTTCTACTACCTCAAGACTACATGCCCCCCCCCCGCCTACCTTCAAAAAAAGCTATCAATTCCATCATCTAAATCATTGACATATAACCTAAGAAGAACTGATCCCAACACAGGCCACTGTGGAACACCGCCAGTCACTGGCAGCCAATCAGAAAAGGCTCTCTGTGTCCCCATTCTTTGCCTCCTGCCAATCAGCTGCTGCTTTATCCATGCTAGAGTCTTTCCTGTAATACCAGGCTCGTAGCTTGTTAAGCAGCCTCACGTGTGGCACCTTGTCAAAAGCCTTATAAAAATCCAAGTAAATAACCTCCACCAATTCTACTTTGTCTATCTCGCTTGTTATTTCTGCAAAGAATTCCAACAGATTTGTCAGGCAAGATTTTCCCTTGAGGAAACCATGCTGACTACAGCCTATTTTACCATGCGACTCCAAGTACACTGAGCCGTCATCCTTAATAATCAACTCCAACATTTTCCAATCCACTGAGGTCTATGGTTTCCTTTCTTCTGCCTCTCTCCCTTCTTCTATGGAGTGACATTTGCCATCTTTCAGTCTTCTGGAACCAGTCCAGAATGTATTGATACTTGAAAGATTACTAATGCCTCCACAGTCTCTGCACCCACCTCTTTCAGAACCCTGGGGTATATATCATCTAGTCTAGATGACTTATCTACCTTCAGACCTTTCAGTTTCCCAAGAACCTTCCCTCACACACACATGGTAATTTCACACACTTCGTGACTCCTGACAGACACATGGAATTTCACCATACTGCTAGTGTCTTCCTCAGTGAAGACTGATGCAAAATACTTATCAGTTCATCTGCCATTTGCTTGTCCCCCATTACCTCCTGTCCAGCATTGTTTTCCAGCGGTTCGATATCCACTCTCACCTCTCTTTTACACTTTATTTATCTTAAGAAACTTTTGGTATCCTCTTGAATATTATTGACTAACTTACTTTTGTAATCCATCTTTAACTTAATGACTTTTTTAGTTGTTTTCTGTTGGTTTTTGAAAGCTTCCCAATCCTCTAACTTACCACTATTTTTTACTCTATTTTATGCCCTTTCTTTGGCATTTGTGTTGGCTTTGAGTTCTCTTGTTAGACGAGGTTGTGTCATTTTGCCTTTAGAATACTTCTTCCTCTTTGGCATGTATATCTCCCATGCTTTCCATATTGCTTCCAGAGATTCCCCAGCCACTGCTGCTCTGTTGTTATCCCTGCCAGTGTTTTTAACCGATCAGTTCTTACCAACTCCTCTCTCGTGCCTCAATAATTCCTTGTACTCCACTGTAATATTGATTCATCTGACTTTAGATTCTCCTTCTGAAATGTCAGGGTGAATTCAATCATAAGTTGAGTTCTTTTACCTTAAGTTCTCTAATCAAAACCAATTCATCCAATCCAGGATGGCTGATCTCCTACTGGGCTCTACCACAAGTTGTTTTAAAAAGCTATCTCTTGGGCATTCTAGACATTTCCCCTCTTGAAATCCCGCACCAACCTGATTTTCCCAATCTACCTGCATATTCAAATATCTCATAACTATTGTAACATTGCTCGTTTGGCATGCATTTTCTATCTCCCATTGTAATTTGTAGACTGCATCCTTACTACTGTTTAGTGTCTGTATACAACTCCCATCAGGGTCATCTTACCCTTGCAGTTCCTTGGCTTTATCCACAACGATTTAACACCTTCCAACCCTATGTCACCTCCCTCTAATGATTTGATTTCATTTTTACCAACAGAGCAATGCCGCCCCCTCTGCTATCCTGTCCTTCCTTTCAATGCAATGTGCATCCTTGGACATTAAGCTCCCAGTTATAATCTTCTTTCAGCCTTGATTCAATGATAACTGCAACATTATATCTGTCAATGTGCAACCGCGCCAGAAGTTCATCTACCTTATTCCGCATACTGCATGCGTTCAAGTATAACACCTTCAGTCCTGTGTTCACCCCTTTCGATTTTGCCTCCCTTTTCCACTGCAACTCATTCTGTTGACTGAAATGTTGCCTGTCAACAGCCTCTCCTGACTTCAAATCGTCTGTTTGTAAACCAGCTACCTCATCTTCAGCATTATCACCCGCTTTTCCTATGATACTTCTTGCATTGAAATATATACAGCCAGCTCAGGATACCAGTTGGACTATGCTTGATTTTTAAAATCCTAAATTTGTCTGAGGTCTTACCAACTTCTGCCTCCGCAACCTTGCCACTAACTGTTTTGGCACTCTGGTACCCATCCCCTTGCAACTCCAGTTTAAACCCCACTGTGCAGCATTAACAAACTACCCCCCCCCCACCCAGTTCGGGTGCAAACTGTCCCTTTTGTACAGGTTCCATCTTCCCTGGAAGAGAGCCCAGTGATCCAAAAATCTTATGCCCTCCCTTCTATCCTACACCAACTTCTTAGACATTTATTGAACAGCATAATTGTCCTAGTTCAGGCCTCACTAGTATGTGGCACAGGTAGCAAACCTGAGATCACAACCCTTGGGGTCCTGCCCTTTAACTTAGTACCTAACTCCCTGGACAAGCTATACAGAACCTCATCACTCATGCTACCCATGTCATTGGTACCTGCAATGCCTATAAAAAGTAATCACCCCCTCCTTGGAAGTTTTTATGTTTTATTGTTTTACAACATTGAACCACAGTAGATTTGATTTGGCTTTTCGGGTGCTGATCAACAGAAAAAGTGTCTTTCATGTCAAAGTGAAAACGGATATATACAAAGTGATCTATATTACAAATATAAAACACAAAATGGATATATACAAAGTGATCTATATTACAAATATAAAACACAAAATGATTGTGTAAGTATTCACCCCCCCTTTTACTATGACACACCAAATCATCACAGGTGCAGCCTATAGGTTTTAGAAGTCACATATTTAGTTAAGATATCCTAGCTATATCTAAACCTGTGTGCAGTCAAGGTGTTTCAATTTATTGTAGCAAAAATACACCTGTATCTGAAAGGTCCAACTGCTGTTGAGTCAGTATCCTGGCAAAAATACACCATGAAGACAAAAAAACACTCCAAGCAACTCCACAAAAGGGTTATTGAAAAGCTCAAGTCAGGAAATGAGAAAAGAAAATTTCGAAGTCACCGAATATCCTTTGGAGTACAGTTAAGTAAATCATCAAGAAATGGAAAGAATATGGCACAGCTGTAAATCTGGCTAAATCTGGCCATCCTCAAAAACTGAGTGACCGTGCAAGAAGAGGACAAGTGAGGGAGGCCACCAAGAGACCTATGACAACTCTGGAGGAGTTACAAGTTTCAGTGGCCGAGATGGGAGAGACTGCACATACCACTGCTGCCCAGATGATTCACCAGTCTCAGCTTTATGTGAGAGTGGAAAGAGAAAGCCACTGTTAGAAAAAAAATTTACCTGAAATCTCGGCTAGAGTTTCAGAATGCATGTGGGAAACTCTGAACTCAGCTGAAAGAAGGTTCTGTGGTCTGATGAAAGCAAAATTGAGCTTTTTGGCCATCAGACTAAATGGCCAGTAGAAATCCTGAAGGAAATCCTAATGTGGTCCTCAAGAGAACTGTGACTTGGGAGATGATCTGTTTTCCAACAGGACAATGACCCTAAGCATAAAGTCAAAACTACACAGGAATGGTTTAAAAACAAAAATGGTTAATACCCTGGAATGGCCAAGTAAGAATTCCAATTGAGAATTTATAGCTGGACTTGAAAAGTGCTGTTCACTCATGATCTCCCTACAATCTGACAGAACTTAAGCAGTTTTGTAAAGAAGAATATGAAAAAAATTGCAGTATCCAGATGTGCAAAGCTGATAGAGACCTATCCACACAGACTCAAGGCTGTAATTGCTGACAAAGGTGCACTAAATACTGACTTGAAGGGGGTGAATACTTACCCAATCAATTATTTTGTGTTTTATATTTGTAACTAATTTAGATCACTTTGTAGAGATCAAATTAAATCCACTGTGATTTAATGGTGTAAAGCAATAAAACATGAAAACTTCCAAGGGGATGAATACTTTTTATAGGCACTGTCCATGGACCACAACCTCTGGCTGTTCATTCTTCCACTTAAAAATGCTGAGGACTTGATCTGTGATGTCCCAGGCCTTGGCACCCTGGAGGCAACATACCATCTGGAAAAATTGTTCTCGCCCACAGAACCTCCTGTCCATTCCTCTAACTAATGATCCCCTGTCACCACAGCATACCGTTCACTGTCCCCCACTTCCCTTCTGAGTCACAGAGCCGGACTCAGTGCAGAGACCTAACCACTGTGACTTTCCTCGAGGTCAACCCCAATCCCCACTCCCACAGTATCCAAAATGAAATACCTATTGTTGAGGGGGATGGCCACAGGCGTACTCTGCACTGGCTCCTGAACCACTTTCCCCTTCATGACTCTCACCCAGTTTCCTGTGTTCTGCATCATATTAGATGTCAATTGGAAATAATTAGAACAAACCACCTAACTTTTCAAGTTAAGTGACTAAAATTCAAAATGGTATTCACCACATAGTAAACCAGAATATAGGTGAAGGAATAGGCTAGTCAACCGATCAAGCCTACAATATCATTCAATACCATCATTAACTGATCCTCTATCTTGGTACCATATTGTAATTTTTTCCCATATTCCTTGATGCTTTTTGAGTCTAGAAATCGATCTATATTCTGCAGCCTATATTCAAGTGATACACCTGTTGTAAACAGTAACAATTACAGTTACCCTCCATGTGGGAGAAATTTCCACAGGTTCACAAACCTCTGAGTAAGATTTCTCCTGCTCTCAATCCACATGGGAAAATTTATTATTACCATGTTGCATAAATGTTATACTACTTAATTATTAATATCTTGCATGCATTTTATTGCAGCCCTTAGCAGATGGATCTTCTAACCCTTCTCTATTAGAGAACTTCAAACAACAAGACTACAGCAAAAGGGCAAAACAAGATTTTGTTCTTTCGGGGCCTGAGGCACCTGGTGAAATGGAAGAAGGAAATAGCAATTATTTTGTGGAGAATTATTCACCACCGGATACTAAAACATACAACGAGGATACAACAATTTTAATGCTAACATTCTTTCCAGAAATACTGTGCTATTCAAGGTAAATTGTTTTCAATGCCTGTTTACTAGATATAAATGTGTGGCTATAAAAATGAATTGCATTAGGTTGTGTGAATTTAGTCTTCATGCAAAATAAAGTCAAACAATATAAATTTAATTTGGTCTTTGCATTTGCTAAAATATTTCTAATTTTCTACTCTTAGACGAAGATTAGACCATGTGAATTAGTTTAAATCATGTGCACAGGTTTAATGAAGCCTTCATTTTAAAATAATTGAGACTACCTACCAGGATCTGACTGGATCTACTGGCAGATAAGGCGATAACTGGCCTTTTCTGAAAAGACCTGTGTGCCTCAGCCTTCCACTTGGGGTCTTTGTGTGATAGGCTGTTAGGGTGGTGCCAGCATCTGTGGATTTTCCAGCTTTTGGGTTGGGATATCTGTCCAATGAACTTGCAGCTGGCCCATTGAAATTGGAGTGGAGGTTTGGGGGGAAAGGTAGCTCTAGCTTTTTATTTGATTTAAATGAGTTAAAGTACTTAAGTGTGTTATTTTAATATTTTAAGTTTTTTAATCATTTCTATTATAACTTACTCTACAAGTCTTCTGTGATACTTGAATATTTGTGACTGTTAAAAATGTGAATAACAGTGGCAGCTTTGAAAGCAGAATCCTGCTTCTGCTGCTGGTCCAACAGCACAGCCTGCCACGTAGACTGAGCTGCCATAAACTTGGCAGCTGAGTTCCGAGTGGAAGGCTGGCCCTCGAACCATGACAATGGTTTTGGGCCAGGCAAGTAATTACCTCATATATAACTAATAGCTTTTCAAAATTTATTTCCTATTATTCAATGTTGCTTGTTTGTACTACTTACATCTTTTCTCCATATTTAACAGTCCTGAGGCAGATCTCGGCCTGTACAGACTTAGTCTGCAAGATTTGAGACAATTAGATACAGACATGCATCAAGAAAAATGTACGGTAGGTCTACATTTATTAAGGAATTAAAGTGGATTTTAAATGCCTAAAACAAAAAAATGTATAGGTATCACTGTGTTGGCTGAAGTGAAATATGGTAAATTTCTGAACATATCATGGTCTCATTTTAGATGCCAAGACAAGAATTTTATGAGAACAGTGTTCTTGGAGTATCCTCTTGTAGAATTTCTATTTGGCCTATTGCAGGGTCTCACTGCAATTTGTGCATTAGCCTGTTATGTAAAGTTCTAAGACTGCACTGTTCTCCATGTAAGGCAGTACAGATCGTACCACACTTTACACACTGATATACCTGGTCCACCCAACCTACGAATGCCAAGCTTGTATACAGACCATACATATGGAAAATGGAAGACTGAACAAGTGTTTTGGTGCTGAAGGCATCTTGTGCCAAGTAGGAACCCAGTCTGCAGTCAGAAACCTACCTTGTGAATTGTTCAGGTGGCAAACAATTCACATTAAGAGAACCCTGCCATAACCTGGGGAGTGAGCCAAATCGGAAAAAAATGTTTATTAAAATTTCGAAATCATTTTTTTATTGGTACATGTATCTCACCATATACTACCCTGAGATTAATTTTCCTGCAGCTAGTCGGAGTAAATACTAAGAAAGACAATGGAGTCAATGGAAAAACTGCACACAAGATAGACAAATACTGTGCAAAAGATGACAAACTGTGCAAATACAAAAAGAAAAAATAAACAAAATAAAGATAAATAAATAAGCAATAAATATTGAGAACATGAAATGAAGAGTCCTTGAAAGTGAATTCATAGATTGTGATAACAAGGACTCGACTTCCAGGTCATCAAGGGAATGGCGGTGTAGGAAAAGGTCTCTCGACAAAAAAGAAGGTAAACTGCCCCAAAGCCAAAATTAGACAAATATTTAAAATTGAATAACTATATTAATAAAAGGGGCAAGGATGTTGTCTAAGAACAAGAGTAAAAAGCCCGCTCAGAAGATTGATAAAAACCAACAGATGTAGCAAGACAACGGGCCTAGCTCCCCCACAGCTAACCAAAATGAAGATAATGAGGAAGAATCAGTGAATTTGACTTTGATCCTCAGAGAGATTCGCAAGTTCCGACAAGATAACAGCAAACAGTTGGAAGATACTAAAGGAGAAATAGTAAACACTAATTTGAGGTTAGACAAAGCCGAAGTGAGGAGGGGCTGCAAAAAGCCGAGGAAGTGATAAAAATAATGCTGAAGCTGCAAGAGCAGCTCCAGTGGAAGCTAACAGACCAAGAAAGCCGCTCAAGAAGTGAAAATGTGAGGACCTACGGAGTTCCTGAAGGAGTTGAAGGTAAACCCGGATTGATGATTCCCTTCGTGGGGAAGCTGCTTAGAGAGAATCTTGATACACCGGACGCAAAAGACCAACAGAAAGAAAGGGCTTACCGTGCGTTAGCTCCGCTGTCCCCGGCAGGCGCCCATCCCAGATCAATTGTAGTCAGATTCCTCAGCTACAGAATGAAGGAAGTGGTGCTTAAACGTGCATGGCAAAAGAAAGGTTTCATGTTGAGCAACTGTAAAATCAGTTTAGACCATGATTACGCACCGGAGATCCTTGGCAGACAGAAGGAATATGCTGAAACACGGAGAGTCCTGAAGGAAAACAATATCAGATTCCAGACCCTGCATCCAGCTCGGTTAAGAGTCTTTTACAAAGAAGGGATAAAAACCTACGCTACGGTAGTAGAGGCAACGACGGACATGGCGGACCGAGGACTACCTATAAAAGTTATCACCCAGCTGGAGTCATTACTGGAGAGGATTCGGCAAAGGTTATGGCAGCCAATGCAGGGAGGACGCCACATGAGAACCAGAGTGTCAAATTACAAGGAAAAGCTGCAAATATTCAGACGTGAATGTACAGAGAATATAGATTAATTTAGAGAAATGACTGAAAAGAGTAAATCAGACTTGAAGGTAAAATGAAAGTTGGTAACTGAAAATAAACCAGATGGAATAACTTGAATATACCAATATGGTCAAGACATAAAAAGGAGAGAATTCTCTATGATTATTCACACTGTGGAGGGCCCTCTAGCACAGGGTGAAGATAGAAGTATTCCCTCTGACCTGAGGCGGGTTGGTGCTCGGGCCTCATTGTTGGAAGTCGGGAAAATTTTCAAATGTTATTTGTTCAAAAATGTCTCGGGTGTGGTTGTATGTTTTGGTTTATTGTTGAGAAGGGATTGCTTACTGTTTGGTTAGAAAAGGAGAGTTTTTTTTATTAGAGAAAAATGAAAACTGCACTGTTAAAAATAATTTCCTATAATGTTAATGGGGTTTGAATCCAATTAAGGGAAATAAGATTATGTCTAAATTGAAAAAAGAGAGGGCACAAATAGTTTTCCTTTAGGAAATACACATGAGCCAATCCGAACATGTAAAATGAAAAAGAATGGGTTTTAAACATGTATTTTATTCATCATATAAATTGAGCCACAAGAGAGGGTAGCAACTTTAATATCAAGTGCGCTTAATTATGAACATATTTCAGAGACTAAAGACAAGGATGGACGATTTGTAAAAATTACTGGAAGAATAGAAGATACAGAAATAGCATTGCTGAATGTTTATGCTCCACCAGGTTGTGAATGGTCATTCTATAGGCACATTTTTGACCTAATGGTCAATTCTCAAAGGGTAGTAATCTGTGGAGGGGATTTTAATATTAGGTTAAATCCTGCATTAGATTCTTCAAGAATGGTCACTCAAAATAAACCTTTGACTAGGAAAGTGAATTCATTGATGGAGGAGTTGGGAATTATAGATGTGTAGAGGGAATTACACCCCCACTAGTAAAGATTATACACATTACTCTTTCCCTCATTCAGCTTATTCAAGGATAGACTTTTTTTTGTATTTAACATGGATAGACTCAGGATAAAAGACTGTAATATTGCAATAATTGATTTGTCGGATCATTTGTCTCTATGTCTCTAATCCTGGAAAGGACAATGAGGAAAACACTATGGAGGTTAAATTCACATATACTCAATAATCTGGAAGTAATGGAGAGATTAAGGGGAGAAATTAAAGAATACCTAGACCTTAATGACACAGAGGAAACATCACCAGTGATCTTATAGGATGCATTAAAAGCTGTACTGAGAGGAAAAATTATTTCCATAACCACTCACATGAAAAAATTCAATGCACAAAAAGTAGCAGACTTTCAAGGAAAATTAAAACAACTTCAAGTTGTAGATAGCAATAAAATTAATTCTAATTTATAACAGGAAATTAAGAAATTTCAAAGTGAAATTGATGATATTTATACATTGGAAACTCAAAGAAATTTTCTTTACTTGAGACAAAAGAATTATGAAGTAGGAGGTAAATCAGCTAGATTATTAGCATATAAGTTACGTAAACAACAAGCAGATAATACAATTTACAAAATAAAGAATCCAAAGACAAAGCTGGTGGAGAGCACAATAAGGAAAATTCAAAAGAGTTTTGAAACATATTATCGAGAACTGTACTCTCAACTCCGGGCCTCAAATGAGCCCTATATAGACACTTTACTGAATTCTTTAGATCTACCCAAGCTCACAGATTTACAAAACAAATGCCTATTAGAACCAGTAACTGTAAAAGAACTGAACGTGGTCATCTCTAGATTAAAGACCGGAAAGTCTCCAGGCTCTGATGGGTTTACCTCAGAGTGGTACAAATCGCTGAAGTCACAGTTAGTCCCATTGCTACTTAACACCTTTAATTGGATATTGCAGAGAGGAGAAATTCCACCTTCCTGGAGAGAAGCGATTGTTTCAGTTATTCCTAAAGAGGGTAAAGATAAACTAGAATGTGGCAATATCCGGCCAGTCAGTGTTCTTAATGTGGATTACAAATTATTTACATCTATATTAGCGTGCAGACTGGAAAAGGTTTTACCTGGTCTCATCCACTTAGACCAGACTGGATTTATTCAACAAAGACAAACTCAGGACAACATAAGGAGAACTTTACACATACTAGAACAAGTTACTAAGAGTGGGACAGAGACAATGATAGTGGGGCTAGACGCTGAGAAAGCTTTTGATTTAGTTAGTTGGACATTCCTATATAGAGTGTTAGGAAAATTTGGCTTTCAAGAAAATTTTATTAAAGTAATCCAGACCTTATATGACAGTCCCACAGCTTGAATTAAGATAAATGGGGACCTCTCTGACTCCTTTATTTTAGAGAGAGGAACTAGACAGGGATGCCCAATTTCCCTCCACTTTTTGCGTTATACATTGAACCGCTTGCCCAATAAGACAGAGCAAAATTGTAAAAGGTGTTAAGGTGGCAGGGATTGAACAGAAAGTGGCGTTATTCGCAGATGACGTTTTAGTCTATCTGAGTGAACCAGAAAAATCATTTATAGGATTGTTTACACTGTTGGATGAGTTTGGGAAAGTATCAGGTTATAAAATAAATGTAAAGAAAACACAGGTTATGTCCCTAAATTATACAGTATCCAAAAAACTGCAGGATACATATGATCTTGAGTGGGAAGCTAAATCATTAAAATATTCAGGAATAACCCTGCCAAAGGATCTTTCAACGTTATCACAGGTAAGTTATGGGCCATTAATTTCAAAGATAAAAGCAGATATACATAGATGGAACTTTATACCCTTTTTAAGTTTAAATTCAAGAATAAATACTATAAAAATGAATATTCTCCCTCAGTTACTCTATCTTTTCCGGACTTTACCCGTAGAGGTGGACGATAATCAATTCAGGGAATGGGACAAATGGATTTTCCACTTTATCTGGCAAGGAAAGAAACCTAGAATTCAATTTAACACCTTACAGTTAGGGAAGGAAGGAGGAGGAATGGCACTTCCTTGCTTGAGAAATTATTTTTATGCTTCACAAATAACCCCTCTGTTATACTGGTGTAATAAGGAATATAAGGCTAGATGGAAGGAAATAGAATTTGGATTGATTGACAGTTTTCCTCTGTGGGCCTCAATAGCAGACAAAGGTTTGATAGCCCAATTGGAAAAGTCTAAAAACAGCTGGATAAATCTTACATTAAAAGTATGGCAGAAGGTGGCTAATTCATGTGGAATTAATAGCATATTAAAACATTTTAGATGGTGTGCATATGATACCGAATTTCTTCCCAACAGAGTAGATAAAAGGTTTGAACTATGGGTAAAGAAAGGTATTACAACCTATCTTTCATTTACACAGAAAAGAGTATTACGAAGTTTCCAATTCTTACAGGACAAACATGGCCTAGAACATAATGACTTTTTTAGGTACCTTCAAAAACGACATAATGTTAACCAGAGTGGTAGATGTACAGATTTACCAACAATAGAATTAGAATTCTGAATTTGGCTTACAGTTCAATGCCAAGTAAATCAAGTTCTCGATTATACAGTGTACTCTTACATGCTAAAATTGAAAACACATTGTATATTAAAGAGAAGTGGCAGAAAGAAGTGAGGTTGGTACTTTCAGAGGAGGTTTGGGGGAAAATATGCAGCTTTCAGTGGTCTTCAACTAACTCTTTGATTTGGAGAGAACATTGTTGGAAAAATATTATAAGATACTTTAAGACCCCATATCAGGAAAAATATAAAGACACAAACGTGACGTGTTGGAGAAGGTGTGACTCCAAGGAGGCAAATCATTTCCATATTTTCTGGGATTGCCCTAAATTACGTTTATATTGGAAAGGTATTCATAGAACTTTAGGTCAGATATTTAAGACCCAGATACCTCTGAACTTTGAGATGCTCTTTTTGGGGACATGTACTGTTTTTGGATCAGAAGAAAGACATAAAGTTGCTACAGGTCCTCTTAGCGGCAAGTAAAGAACTCAATCACCAGAAAGTGGTTAAATCCAATATCACCTACATTAGAAGACTGGCATGAAATTATTTTGGAAATATTTAAAATGGAAAAGATGACCTACTCTTTGAGAATTCAAAAAGAAAAATTTAGTCAAATTTGGAATAAATGGATTGAATTTATAACCCCAAAGCGAGCAGACTTTGGAGGACTCTCCTGATGATTTACACTGCTTTTCTCATCAACACAGTAATATTGCTAATGTAAGCACCCTTGGTTCGATTGTTTACTGTTTTTATTTGAAAATAGGGAATTAACACTAGTAAAGGAAAAGATTTGGGGAAGGGGAAACATATGGAAAAATTAAGTAAATAAGTACATAGGGATTGGATAATTGTGTTTGGGGGTAGGAGCAAACATGAACAAGTTAGGATCTAAAATCCTACAATGGTAGTTATATAGGGTTATATATAATATTTTGGACCAGAAGTAATGGTTCTCAAGAGACACATGGAAATTATTATTAATCCACTATTATTACTATTTTTCTTAACAATTATTGTCATTGCTTAGTCTAATAGGGTGGAATTACAACTGCACATAATTACCTATTTAAGTGCCTTATTACTTTTTATATTATCTCAATGTGTACTTATGAATGTATAAAAATTATAGATTAAAATTAAATTTTAAAAATTTTAAAAAACATTGTGATAACAGTTTATTGTTGGGTTAATTAAGGTTGAATGAAGTTATCTCTGGTCCAAGAGCCTGATGGTTGAGGGGCAATAACTGTTACTGAAACTGGTGCTGTGAGTCCTGAGGCTCCTGTATCATCTGCCTGATGGCAGCATCTAGAAGGGAGCATGGCCTCAATGATGGACACTGCTGTCCTGTCACAGTGCTCCTTGTGGATGTGTTCAGTGGTGGGAAGGGCTTTGTCCGTGATGGTCTAGACTGTACCATTACTTTTTGTAGGCTTGTCCACTCAAAGGCATTGGTGTTTCCATACCAGACTGATGCAAACAGTCAGTATATATAAGTTTGTCAATGTTTTAAATGACATGCCAAATCTTTGCAAACATTTTAGAACGTAGAGGTGCTACTGTCCCTTCTTTGCAAGGGCACTAATGTGCTGGACCCAGGACAGGCCCTCGGAAATGATCAATGCTAAGGAATTTAAAGTTGCTGACCCTCACTACCTCGGATATCCTGATGAGGACTGGCTCATGGATCTCCAGTTTCCTCCTCCTGTATTCAAAAATCAGCACTTTTGGTTTTGCTGACAGTGAGTGAGGGGTTATTGTTGTGCCACCATTCGGTCTGATTTTCAATCTCCCCCTTATGCGGATTCATCCCCACTCTTGATCAGTAGTGATGTCAGCAAACTTAAATATAGCATTGGAGCTGTGCCTAAGTCACACAGTCACACAGCCTCATGGTGCGTCTGTGGTGATGGAGATTGTGGAGGAGATAATTGTAAATCCAAACCAACTGAGGTCTGCAAGTGAGGAAATCAAGGATCCAGATGACAAGGAAGTATTGAGGCCAAGGTCTTAGAGCTTATTGATTAGTTTTGAAGGGATGTTAGTATTAAGTACTGAGCTGTAGAAATGAAGAGCATTCTGGTATATGCATCTTCACTTTCCAGACGTTCCAAGCGTGAGTGATGAGCCAATGAAATTGCATTTGCTGTTGACTTGTTGCGATGGTCAGCAAATTGAAGCAGTTACATGTTGCCCCTAAGGCAGAACTCTGTATGTTTCATCACCAACTTGTCAATGCACATCATCACAGTTGATGTAAGTGCAACTGGATGGTAGTCATTGAGGTAGGTTACCATGTTCTTCTTGGGCACTGGCATAATTGAATTCTGCTTGATGCACGTGGGCATCTTAGACTGCTACATTATACTGCATATGTCATTTTTAACTACTCTGGGGTTCTGAAATCATCAATTTCTTTTCTTTAGATATTTCTTCAGTTATTAAGAATGGAACTGAATAATTTGTATTTAAGAGAGAAAATTGATGAGAGTGTCTACAGGGATTTTCTTTCCATGAAAGAGAAGGTAATGTTCATGCAGTCTTTTCTGCTTTCTTTAACAAATACCAAATACCATTGGTATTAATGTAATAGTTTAGTGTTGTATATGTATATAGACAATAACCTGTTAACAGAAGAGCTTTCCTCCCAGCTGCTCTATATTAAATAATGATTACTTTTGGCTGGTCAAATCTGATGGTCATTTAAGGTTGCAGGAAAAATATCATGGCATCATACAGAACAGATGCAGACCTTTTGGCCCACTGTTTCTATTCCAACCATCAGGTGCCCCTCTATCCTGATCCATTTACCATCTTGCTCAATAACCTTCTATACCTTGATCATTCAAGTACTCATCTAGATACTTTTGAAGTGTGAGAGTACCTGGCACTAATCTTCATTCAGGCAGTGTGTCCCAGGTTCTAATTTTAAAAAATCTTCGGATTTCCTCTAAACTATAACTTACATTCTCAATCTGTTCCCTCTAGCATTAGATGCTCTTCCATGAGGAAAATATTCCCATGATCTACCCTATCTCCAGCCTGTACAGTCTCTCCTCAATCAAAATGCTACATTTCAGAAAACATCCTGGTGCATCTTGTCTACACCTTCTCCAGGGCAGTGTTTTTCTTCCTGTACTTTGGCAGCCAGCACTGTACTCTGCTATACTCAGGACTTCTGTGTCAGACTGGCAAATTTTTCCAGACCATTGGATGATCCAACACACTTGTAATTAATTTTTTTTTAATGTTCCATTGTAATAGCACCCTCCGGTGAGTTCAGTAAGACTTGGGAATACTGTGTGTGAACCAGGTTTATGGTGAGTCCAGGTAGCGGATGTACCAGGTTTACAGTTAGTTTCGAGAGTAGGAACTGTGACTCTGCTAAGGCTCGAGGGAGAATGTTACCCAGTGAACCAAATGCTAAACCACACACACAAAATGCTGGTGGAACACAGCAGGCCAGGCAGCATCTATAAGGACAAGCACTGGCGATGTTTCGGGCTGAGACCCCTCGTCAGGACACTGTCGACGTTTCGGGCCGAGACCCTTCATCAGGACCCAAACTGGCTATTACGGCCATACATATTATGGCTATTACTTCTCCTTATAGATGCTGCTTGGCCTGCTGTGTTCCACCAGCATTTTGTGTGTTGTTGTTTGAATTTCCAGCATCTGCAGATTTCCTCATGTTTGCTCAAATGCTAAACCATCAGGGTTTCCAGACATTCAGCAAATGATCAGAGTTTTATTGCCTGATTCCCCGACCTTCCCCTCTCTGAGGCAGAACATTCTGACCTCAGTAAGGGCCTCACCTTTGTCCACCCGCATGACACCAAGCTCTTCTTTCGCTGCCTCCGTCTCCATGTTTACTTGTTTGGCAAAGACTCTCCAGCCCACACCAATGACCCTTTCTCTCGTATTCAACCCTCCTCCTCTTCCTGGACACCCTGCTCTGGATCATTTTATCTAATTGCTAACTGCTAATGAGACATCATCTTACTTGACTTTAACACTCCTCTCTCCAATTTTAACCTCACTCCCTCTGAACAGGCTGCTCTCCACTCTTCTGCACTTTATGCAGTCCAGTGTAGGTCTGTAGTCTAGTGTAGCTTTCTCTGTGTTGTTATTGTTGTTTTTTATTATTATGTGGTTCAGTCCAGTTTTTTGTACTGTGTCATGTAACACCATGGTCCTGAAAAACGTTGTCTCATTTTTACTATGCACTGTACCAGCAGTTATGGTCAAAATGACAATAAAAGTTGACTTGACTTCTCTACACTAATCCCAATCCTAACCTCACCATCAAATCTGCAGATGATGGGGGAGGGGCGGTGTGCTGTAGCAGTCTGGTGGACTGACTTCTACCTTGCTGAGGCCAGACAGCAACACTCAGACACCTCCTCTTGCTTATGCCTTGAACAGGACTCCCACGAAGGAGCACCAAGCCGTTGTCTCTTGCATCATCACCGACCTTATCGACTCTGGTGATCTCACATCCACTTTAGAAGCTCTTGGACTTGTACCCTAAGGATCTTCTATTCTCCAAAACTCCTAGAACCCATTTATACATTGTGAATGTCCAACTTGAATCTCGGAGTTAGGTCACTATTTCCAAAACTCCCACCACTTGCTCCCTACATTTCCTAAAACTAAGTTCATCACTGCACATTACTTACTCAGATTATCTGTGATTTGGCTTACAAAATCTCTCCTGGATGCCCATTAAAAGTCCCACCTTTCACATTAAAACAATTCAAATTAATATTGGGGATGTTGAAATCCCCCATTGCTTTAACATCTCTGCGATTTGTGTACACGTCTACTTCTCTACTTTCTGCTAAACACCCTGAGGAATATTGCATACCTCCGGCAAAGTGGACCACAGTAGCATAGCAATTAGCATAACACGATTGCAGCGCCAGTGACCCAGGTTCAATTCTGCAGCTGTCTGTAAGGAGTTTGTATGTTTTTCTCACAGTTGTGTGGATTTCCTCTGGGCACTCTAGTTTCCTTCTGCATTCCAAGGCATATAGGTTAGTAGGTTAATTAGTCGCATGAGTGTAATGAGTTGGCATGGGCTCATTAGGCTGAAGAACGTGTTGGCATGCTGTATGCCTTTATAAAAGTGATCACTGTTTGTTCCTGAGCTTTATCCTTGTGTTTCTTGCCTTTGAGAATTGGTAGCAGAGAAAAAATGATTAAATATTTAAGTATTCACACTTAATTTTGAGAAAAAAATTTAGACTAATATTTTGAATGCTACTTACAGTGGTTTCATTTGAAGTTTGATTCTAGTAAATTAAAGTTTAATTCTAACTCATAGAGTCTGGCAATATCTTTTTGAACAGTAGGAAATGAGTTGCTTCTGCAGTTCCCAACTGAGAATTCCATAATATCTTCTAGGCAGCCAGAGACAAAATCTGTATAGAAAAGTGGGCCAACCTTCTGTGTGCTTTATAATGACCAGCTTTAGGGTGGTTATTGCATAGTCTAGCAAGAAACTTCTAGGTGAAAGTGCAGTGGATGGAAATGTGTAAAATGGAGGTGAACATCATTTTCCACATAATTGATTCATCAATATTATAAGAAATATATTCTAACTTTAAAAAAAAGTCTAGGAACTTTTTTGATGGACAGGTTTTCAATTCTTTATAGATGCATCTAGAAACTGTAATAACTGATTAAAACTGTTCTTATTGAAAGGAATTGAAAGAACTGCTGAAGAAACATCAGTCAGTGTTGCCAGATACAGCTGACAGGGAAGAGTCCAATTGCCTTTATACCTTGGAAGAAATTGAAAGGGATGAACAAGATTATTTGCAATATGCCATACAACAGGTAATACTTGGTCGTGTAGAGGCAGTTTTGTAATGCAGTAATAGTAGGAGTGGTGATTGACCTTATGAGATCAGGCTACTTAATTATTTTGAAGATTCACCTTGCTCATACAACTGCTGATGCACAGTTATCATGGATGAAGAATAGACGTGCAGTTGGACACATCTCCTTCCATTTTAGCAAAGGTTAACATTTCAGTCATTAAAAATTTGTCCGCTTTCCCAAGATGAACTCAGAGAAACGGGAGCATACAGAAAAGGTGTACACAATTCTCTTTCTTCTCAAATCTTTTTATTACATTGTAATCAATTAAATGAGCATATCAATAATAACAATATCAAGAGAACAGGATTACAATAATAGCTGTAACACATACAAACATAAGTTCCTAATATATCCAGAGATGTCCACCCGATCTCTTGATAATTGAAGCAGGAAAAAGTTCAAAAGATTTGTTCAGAAGAAAAAAAAACAAAAATCCCCTAAACTAAACAGAAAACAAAACAAAAAAAGGAAAGGAAAACTGGGCTGCCATAATTTGTTAATTATAATTATTCTGTCCTTGACTCCGTTCCTCCTTCCATAAACAGTTGTATTAGGAAAAAGGATTAAAAAAAGAACAAAAAAATCAACTTTAGTCATATGTATTGGAAATATTAAATAAAAGACTCCCAAGTTTCCTCGAACTTAATTGAGGAATTAACCGTGCCACTCCTAATTTTTTCTAGGTTTAAACAAGCTGTAGTTTGAGAGAATCATTTAAGTGCAGTAGGGAGATCAAAATCTTTCCATTTAAATAAAATGTATCTTCTGGCCATCAGCATAACAAATGCTATCAAATGGCAGGCTGAAGATGATAAATAACTAGAATCAGTCATTGGTAATCCAAAAATTGCAGTAATAGGATGGAGTTGTAAATCAATATAGAAAACTGCTGAAACAATATCAAAGATGTCTTTCCAATATTTTTTCAAAAGGCAAGACCAAAACATATGGGTTAAAAAGCAACCACAGAGTTACATCTGTCACACATAGGATTTATATGGGAATAAAAACGGGCTAGTTTGTCTTTTGACATGTATATTCTATGAACCACTTTAAATTGTATTAAAGTATGTCTAGCACACATTGAAGAAGTATTAACTAATTAAGAATCTTTTCCCATTCTTCTATGGATATACTTAAAGTTCTCGTTCCCATTCATTCTTTGTTTTATCAGATATACCTGAAGAGATTTTCATGATCAAATCGTAGATAGTTGCTATTGCACTCTTTTGTAAGGGATTTAAACTTTAAATTTTTTTCTGTAATTTCAGCTTGATATATCATCGGAAAGGTAGGCAAAATAACATTCAAAAAAATTTCTTATCTGTAGATATCTAAAAAAGTTCAATCTAGGCAAATTGTATTTATTAGATAACTGTTCAAAAGACATAAAACAGTTTATTACTTTCATTTTCCAAAGATGAAAGGCTTGATCAATTCTGGATGGTTGAAAAAAAATTAAATAAAATAGGGCTAGAAAGGGTAAATTTATTCAAATCAAAAAATTTACAAAACTGAAACCATATTCATATTGTATATTTAATTATTGGGTTAGTAATTTGTTCAATTTAGTAAATACAAAGGGGAGCAAAGCCCCTAAAATAGATGCCAATGAAAATCCTTGCACAGACTCATGTTCAAGATTCAACCACCTTGGACTTTGGGTTTTAACTAACTCTTGGGTCCAAAAGGTTAAATTTCAGATATTAATTGCCCAATAATAAAATTTAAAGTTCAGCATCACCAAACCACCATCCTTTTTGGATTTCTGTAAATATTTCTTACTCAACCTTGGATTTTTACCCTGCCATATATATGTAGAAATTTTGGAATCAATAATATGAAAAAAAGATTTAGGAATAAAAATTGGTACTACCTGAAATAAGTAAAGAAACTTAGGTAAAACTGTCATCTTAATAGCATTGATTTGGCCAACTAATGATAAGGACACTGGAGACCATTTAGTTAATAATTGTTTAATATCAATTAAAGGTAAGAAATTAGCCTTAAATAGGTCTTGATGTTTCTTAGTAATTTTAACCCCTAAATACATAAAGTAATCTGTAGCCAATCTAAATGGAAAGCTTCTGTAAATTAAAGTTTGTGTGTTTAATGGGAATAACTCACTTTTATCAAAATTTAATTCATAACCTGAAAAGCTAGTAAGTTGAGCAAGTAATGATATTACTGAAGGGAGGGATTTCTCTGGATTAGAAATATATAATAACAAGTCATCTGCATATAATGATACCTTATGTGTTTCATTGCCCCACTTAATGCCAAATATATTGGTGAATCTTGAAAAGCAATCACTGGGGGTTCTAAAGCAATGTCAAATAGTAAAGGACTTAAAGGGCAGCCCTGCCTCGTACCACTATAAAGCCTGAAAAAGGGACTATCTGACTATTTGTAACTACAGAGACCTAAGGAGTGTGATATATCAATTGAATCCAAGATATAAACTTTGGACTAAAATTAAATTTCTCAACTCTATGAAACAAATATTTCCATTCAATTCTGTCAAATGCCTTCTCAACATCCAATGAAAATAATACATTTTGGAGTTTTAGGTGAAGTATATATAGTATTCAATAATCTCCTAACATTAAAGTACGAGTAACAATTTTTTATAAATCCTGTCTGATCTTCTGAAACAATTTTGGGCAACATGTTTTCCAATCTAATTGCCATTATTATAAAGAGAATTTTAAAATCTGCATCCAACAAAGATATTGGTATATATGAAGCACATGCCATAGGGTCTTTATCTTTTTTAAGAATTAAGGAAATGGATGCTTCATAAAAGGATTGTGGTAGTTTACCTATCAGTAAGGCATCTTTAAAAGTTCTACTTAACCAAGGAGAGAGTAAATCGGAAAAACATTCAAAAAAATTCTACTGTAAATCCATCCATACCAAGGGCTTTACCGGAGTTCATTAAAGAAATTGCTTTCTGTATTTCTTCCTCCGTAATCGGTGTATCTAATAGTAAACATTCATCAGATGATAGTTTGGGGATATTCAACTTCCCTAAGAATTCTGATTGATATAAAGAGGTGTAGAATTCTTGAAAGGATTTATTAATCTCATCATGGCCAACTGTAAAATTGCCATCCTGTTTACAAACTTTAATAATCTGGTGTTTAACCAAAACAGTTTTCAATTGAGTGGCCAATAATTTCCCTGATATCACCATGTACATAAAATTGAGATTTAGTTTTAAGTAACTGGTTTTCAATGGGAGATGTTAATAAAAAAAATATGATGCATCTGAAGTTCAACTCTCTTTTTATAAAGCTCCAAATTGGGAGTAACTGAATATTCTTTAACAATTTCTTTAATCTTATCAACCAATGTACACACTTCATTATTGGCTCGCTTTTTTAATCCAGAAGAGTATGAAATAATTTGTTCACGAATAAATGCTTTAAAAGTTTCCCATAATATCCCACTGGAATTTCCTTCAGTACCGTAGTTGAAAAGAAAAAAAAGTGATCTGTTCTTTAATGGAACTAACAAACTTTTAAGTCTTGAAGTAAGGTTGAGTTGAACCGCCAGTGTCTAGTTCTAAAACTTACATCGGCTAATTTAATTGATAATTTCAGAGGTGCATGATCAGAAATAGAAATTGATTCATAATCACAAACAATGACAGATGGTACTAATCGGGAATCAATAAAAATGTAATCAATTCTAGAATAATTATGATATACATGAGAGAAAAAAGAAAACTCTTTATGATTAGGGTGTAGAAGCTGCCAAATGTCCGATATTCCAGAGTCCACTGAAAAAGAATTAATAAAAAATGCAGATTTATTTGGTAGGATTTGTTTAACTGTAGACCTATCCATCAAAGGATTCAAATAGCAATTAAAATCCCCACCCATTATCAACTTATATTCATTTAAATTAGGGAATAATGCAAATAATTTCTTTAAAAATTCAGGATAATCGACATTTGAAGCATAAATATTAACCATAACAACTTTTTGATTATAAAGCAAACCAGTGATCAACAAAAATCTACCAGTTGGGTCTGAAATTGTCTCATAATGAACGAATGGAATCGAAGAACCAATAAATATAGGAACACCTTTCACCTTTGTGGATGAATTAGAATGAAACTGCATGCCCCTAAAAAAAAAAAAGTTGATTGTCCTCTTTCCTCAGATGAGTCTCCTGTGCTAAAATAATTTGAGCTTTCAGTCTATTAAATACTTCTTTAAAATTTTTCTGTTTAATCAGATGGTTCAAACCATTAGTATTCCATGAAACAAAATTAATAATCTTATCCATTTTCAATAAGTAAATCATATAATGTATAAAGGGTTAATCCTACTGCAGGGAAGTCATGTTCCCAAAAAAAGGAGAACAAGTCAAAAGAGGAACTGGAAGTCACGACAGTCAGACATGTTTGTAGTTTCAATCCAGCCCAGAAAAAACAGAAGGAAGAGAGAAAACACCCCTCCCCCACCCAACAAAACCCCAAAAATAACCAATAGACAGTTAGAAAGCAAACTACCCCAGATTCTACCCCCATCTCTCTAGTGACAAAGTTCCAAAATTTTTTAAAAAGGATTCATACCACTCACATTTTGAGCTTCCACCGTTTTACTAAGTGATTTTTTTTAAATCATGAAAAGCCAGTTTCAAAGAAAAGAAGGAAAAAGTGTTAATAGATTATTTGTTTCACAAATTCAAAAAAGGACAATCAGTCCATTAGAACTCAAAACAAACAGTTATTTTAAATAGTCGCAAGGCAGAAAAAATCAATAAAGAACGGTTTTATCATAGAGATATAACAAATGCTCTTAATTCAAAACCAAATTACCTTTTACTAAAGCTAGGAGAGGAAAAAAAAATTTCAAACAAAAGTCCAGATTTATAAATTTTTTTAAAAACTTAAACCAAGTGTATGTTAAAACATGATAACAACCAAAGTTAATCTTTAATCTGTAGGGGACTGCCATGTTTTAAATTTACACCAGTCACAAATAGACTAAACAAAGTAAAACCAAGTGCGCAACAGACACTCGGCCATTTTAAACTTTTTAAAAAATATTTCAGAAAGCCATTTTAAGAGACAAAAAAATTATCTTAAAAATATGGCAAATACTCATAATTTGAAACAGAAAACACATTTTGCCAGAACATAAGTAAAAAAGAATCATATAAGATCTACCATTAAACTGTAGACTGCCCCAAATTACCATTTTAGTTTAAACTATCAAAGGCAGTTTTTAATCATTGAAACCATTAGACTGTAACAGACTGTCAACTTTATTCACTAGGCAAATAAAATCTGTCATTAAACTATGGAAAACTGTCATTTTCTGTCAAAGACAATTTTAAATCCACATAACCGTTACACCATATCGAAACATCGAACTTGCACTTAGATCCTCGAAAAATTTTTGAGACTTTTCGACTGAAGGAAACCATTTGAGGGAGCCATCAGATAAGATTATTCTGAGGCGAGCCGGATATAATAACGCACACCTGAATTTAGCATGATACAAATCACTGATCACCGATTTAAATGCCGATCTCTGATGCATTACTCTGGGACTATAATCTTCTGCCATTCAAAATTTATGATTTCCATATACCATAATTCTTTTCTGATGGGCAAGTCGAATTAACTGTTCCTTAATATGTACATAATGAAGTCATAAAATGAAATGCCTTGGTTTGGAACCCGATGCCCACCTCGTTCTCTGGACCCTAAGTGTGCAATCCAGAATCGGTGACTTTGGAAACATTTATGAGCCAAACACCTTGCTTGAAAATTGAGAGAAAAATTCAGTGTGATCTTCTCCTTTTTCAGTATCTTCAGGCAGGCCAATTATTCTAATATTTTGTCTGCGACTTCAACCTTACAGATAATTCATCTTAATTTTCTGTTGCTCCAATGTTTAAATAGCCGAATACAGTTTCCTTTCCAGTGTCTCAACTCTGCCTTCCATCTTCTTGTCAGCTTCCTCAAGTTCAAAAGCACGTCCCTGTAACTGCTTGGTCTCCCGTTTAAATGTTTCCATTGCATTATTAATCATCCTTAACGTCAAATCCACGGCGTCGATTTTTTCTTCCAATTTCGAATCTCTGCTCGATTTTCTCATTCAGTAATTTCAAAATTTTCATTTCCAGTTTCAGATTTTTTTGGTCGATTTTTTTTTTCATCCAGTAATTTCAATATTGCATCCAGGGTAAGCTCGCCCTCTCCACTGCTTTCAGCTAGTTTCTTTTGACCTCTGGTACTCATTTTCTCTAAGTAAAGATCAGATTTTAAGCATATAAGAAAGTTATATGCTTTAGTATACGTAAGTGATAGAAGAGTGGTAAAAGATTGAAAAGTTTAGGAGCAAGCTTCAACTCAACTCACTCAATCAGGCGCCACCTAGAGACTCTCAAACAAAAAGGAATCCATGTGTAAATCACAGCAACACGGCAAACTCATTTATCATAATAGGTCAGCAGCTTGTGTGCGGATGTACTTTGTCATTTTTGACAATCCAATTTGTGTAGCTGATGGACATTAAACCCATGGTGGTCATATTAAAGTCAAGACTGCATACTGTAGATTTAAGATGAGAGGAAGCAGATGTAAAGGGGATTTCACTCTGTTGTATATAACAATAAACTAGTATCATCTAATCATCCCCTAATCTGTGTCAATCTGTTGCACTTATCCATACCAGGAGTAATTTACAGTGCTCAATTAACTTGTCATAATATCTTTTGTATGTGGGAAGAAACAGGAGCAGGCTGTGGAAATGCAGGCTGTAGATACAAGGGAATCATGCAAGCTCCACCCAGACAGAAGCTGAGGACAGCTCTGCAGAGCTTTGAAGAAGCATCACAAAACAATAGTGCAGACATCATGAATTAACCCCAAGTTCTTTTACTCTTTCCCCATATGTACAGTATATCGCATTGTATCTCAGTATGAGGCCCTCTGTTAGTCAGGATCATCCATGGATGGTACGTCCCAGCAGTCTACGTGATACACAAGCCAGGGCAGTACGATATGGAGAGCAAGCTGTTGCCCATACAGCAGGCTCCCCCTCTCGACACAGCTGATGAATCCAAAGGAACGGCAGAGACTGATACAGTTTGGTATCCGCAGCGTCGCGGGAGTTGACAGTCAGCATTGAACTCCACGTAGGACTGCTTAGGGACTCCAACTCCAGATTTTTCCTTGGAGTTTACTCCCAAAGCTTTCCCCATGAGTGGGGATAGCCTCCTGGTTATGCAGCACCTTTCTATATGTTGTACTTTGTGGGTTTTGTGTATTTTTCTACATCGTAATGCACACCAGAGGTTAAGTTCTCCAAAACTATTTTTGGATTAATTCAAATTGCAAGTTATCACTTCATCTAATAATACACTTTCTGGTGAAGCCTTTCGCTCTATAAGGTTTTGTCCAGCACCACATAAGAATACAGACACCTGAGAACACTTTAATTTACATTACCTGGGCTGCTAGATGTATATTCAGCACTGGATCTCTTCTGCTTCAAGCAGATAAATTAAGGATTTGTTTTTCTCTTTTTTTTTTATCTCTCAGATGAGTAAATTCTTCCAGCAAACTGAAATACTTCTGAAACACTCTGAGCTCCCTGAAATCACTGTGAGGGAGATAATGCAAAACATAGGGGACAGAATGTCCCAGGTGGAGAGCATGCTGACTGACACTCTGACTTCGCAAGTCATGGTAAGTAGCAATAATATAATATTCCAGTGTGCAGACATTTTAAATCTTTATTTTGTAGCAATGACAAGTTCAATTGCAGGCTATTTGTTCACAAAGGTAGCATTTCCCCAATATTTGACCTACAGTGTGGTGCACACAATAAGACAAGCCAAAAGCTATTACTGTGGTACTGGAAAACAAAAGAGAAACTATTGATTGTGCCACAAAGTAAAATTTCATCAACAAGTAGATTTTATACATCAAAAAGAAAAAGGGTAGGAACATTTTTCTAGGGATTTTTTGTGGGCTAGGGAGAACAAAATTGTTCCTTTTGGTTGTAAAAAACACAGAAATCTTGTTGCCAACAGCTTTACTCTATTATTACTGAGTTCAATGGGAAACATATCAAACTATAAAAGTTCCATACTGGTCCTGACAGAAAATCTGCTAGCCATTAATACTGCATGTAGGCATGGACTGCCTATGTGGCACATGTCTCTGGGCTGGCTTGTTATAATCAAAGCTGACATTTTGTCTGCACTATACATCGAAGGAAAATATTGAAATAAAATTTAAATATGTTCAGGAGCGTAACAACATTTGATGTGAACTGATTTGTATGTTCATGGAACATAGCAGGCCAGGCAGCATCTATAAGGAGAAGCACTGTCGACGTTTCGGGCTAAGACCCTTCGTCAGGACCCTAGTGGTCATTCTTGGCATTTATGTGGAGTGTTCTGATTAGAGCTGAAAATAGTTAAATCATCAGGAAACAATCTACTGATGGTATGAAAAAGCAAAATTAATTAATAATAACTGAATATGATTTGTTTGAGGTTCCACAAGGTTACTGTCCTTGGGCTCTGACAACTGACTTTATACAAGCACACCGATCTTAGTTGGTATGCATATGAAACTGACTATTGGATGATTCTCCTTGTGACAACCATTGACTTTCCTCAGTTGCTTGGTGAAAACTTCCACTTATTTTTACTTTTCTTCTACGTGGAGCCTTTGTTGCATGACGAACAAAGATCACATGGCTGGTTAGGCAGCATTTGCAGGAAACAAAATTAATACTTCAGGTCAAAGGCCCTTTCTCAATTCCGTTGTTGTTTTCAATTTCTGCCACCTACTTTTTGAATTTGATGAGGTCTTACTTCATGTTTAGATGACGATTGTGATAAAGTCCGTAGGTAAGCTGCTTTGGAGAAAAAAATCCAATTGAATACTGGAAAGCCATCTGAATGGCAGCACTGGTGTTCCTCCCATCACTTTGGTGTTTTTGTGATCCAGAGGTTCTTCAGAAGTCAAGAGTGAGGCATAAAACTTATTACTAAGCAATTTTATTAAGTGTTACAAGAACAAAGAACAAACAAAAAAGACTAAGGTAAAAGTTGTCATGATCATCCCATGCTCAGACTAGAGATAACAAAAATTCCAGTGATAACAACTAACCTATAAAAAAGCCAGATCCAAGTGGCCTAACACCTGCTACAGAAAACTAAAAAGCTTCCAGAAAATAAAACACAGGCAGCTGTATTATAATTGCTGGAAAATTTGCTAAACAATTACATGTACATAGGTGATTATATGAAAATACAAACAAATATAAGAAAGTTAAATTACAAGAAAAGTAACAATTCTATACCCTAATCCATCACTTATCCAAGTAATTTGAAGCTATTAAACATGTGCTCTTAGATAGAGATGAAAAGTGCTTGCAACTTATTCAATTTACTAGCCATAAAAGAAGTGATGTTTTGTAACTGTTGTTTTATTATAAACTTTATATTCAGTGAGAACTTCTAGCAATAGTTAGCCCAAACTATTGTGTTTAATAGTTGTGGTCTTAAACATTACAAGAAAATATTACAACCACATTAAATCAGCAATGTTATAAATGCTTATTCTATGGCTGTGTAGCTATGTTATATAATCATATATTGATAAGGATTTTACTTTCCATTAACTAGGTTATTGTGGATAAGTTGATGCGTTGGAAGTTCATGGCAAAAAGCCTTTATTTCCTCAAGCGGCTTGCTCAGCAGGAAAACAGAGACAAATTGAAGATGGTGACATCTGTCCTGGACACTCTCACCAGAGATACTATGTTGACATCTTTGCAAAAAGAAGAGCTAACACCTAGATTACAAAATACAATTTGGGGTTGTGTGAACACATTGAATAATGGTAAGTCTTATGAGATGTAGACTTGATTATTGAAAGGTTATAATATCCAGGCTTTATATTCTGCTTTTTGACTAACTCAAGGCTGTTGGTATACAAGTGCGCCAAACACTTGACTGTGAACACATATAAATTCATTAAGCTTACATCTTTGTTAACTACTTCCATTTGTAATGGTCTTTTTGAAAATAAATGGGTATTTTTAGAGCCTAAAGGTTGGTGAGACCATCTACAGAGGGAGGCTGTATAATATTTTATAGTCATTTATGCTCTTTTCTGCTATTCTACCCATATCATATAATTTGATCCAATCATTAATGGTCAGACTGGAGGAAGGAAGTGTAACCAGCACTGAATTTTTAGTAAACACAAAGTATACTGCAGATGCTGTGGTCAAATCAACACGTACAAACAAGCTGGATGAACTCAGCAGGTTTGTACTAAATTTTTAGACTTGGTGCAGCATGTAACCACTCGCTAGAGTTGGGAAAATACTGTGTCAAAAGTGCAGGCTTTGTTGTCTCTGACAACTTTGAGATGTTCTGGAACATACTGCCTCAGTGAAGGGGAAGGCTGGGGCTCTCACAGCATTTAAATACCCTCCACATAAATCAACAAACCATGAAAGGCAATGGACATTAGTACAGACAGACACTTGATGGTCAACATGCATATGATTGACCAAAAGGCCTCTTTATGTTGGATTACTCTATAACTCTTGTTTTATTCTTATATTTTCTCATTTCTTTATGATGTGGTACGACACCATTTGGCCTATTGAGCCACTGTGTTGGCTATCAGAGAAATCATGTCAGTCCTGTTCCCTGAAGACTATTCTCTCACAGGTCCATTAACTCCCCAAAAATCTTATCACCAAAAGGGCTGACGTACTGAATGTGGTTATGTGGGAAAATATTCTCTTTGCTGAAGGTAAATTACAAGCCTCCTAACATTCAGTGGGAAATAGAGGAGAAGATGTGTAGAGAACCCACAGAGACGTGCACAAGTGACAAGTTGTAGTAAGTTGGGGATTCCAGCTTCTCCATTATCAGCTGGGATTGGTTTAATGTGAAGAGTGCATCCAGGAGGACTTGAGGGGCAACTTGTATGTTGATTGTCCTACTAGAAGGGGGAATACAGGATATAATATTCTGGAATGTACCCAGGTAAAAAGATTGAACTTTAAGTTTGAGAGCCTCTTAGAGATGAGGATGAGGTAATAAAGGTTGTGCTGAGTCGGAAGGAGATTTACTTCAATGTCATAGGACAAGACCTGGCAAAATTAGGCCTGGGGCAGTAACTTGCTGGTAAGTTTCTAACCAGCAAGTGATAATCAATCAAATGTGAAACAATAGGAGTGAAAGGTAATGATAACATGTCTAAGGAATCCTGGGTGTCAAAAGGCATTGAGGGCTGGATTAAAAGAAGTGAAGCATTGAGCAGATGTAGAGACTGAACAAAGGGAGGCCTTCAAGTGTACAGAAAGTGCAGTAGTGAAATCAAGTACGGATTTAGAAAGGGGAAGTGTGGCATGAAATAGCACTGGGCAACAACATTAAGAAACATTTCAAGTCATTTCCTACCTATATTAAGAGAAATGGGGTGATTATTTATGGTAAACAATTGGACTCATTAAGCACTAAACTGTATTTCTGTATTTGGAGCCAGAAGACACAGGTAGAGTCTTAAATGAGCATTTGCCTTTTATATTCACTAAGGATGTTAGAGATGGAGGGCTCAGGAAGAGATGCAATGAAATTACATTAAAAAGCAATTAATATGTCTTAAACACAAAAATTCTGCAGATGATGGAAATCCAGAGCAACACGCACTAAATTCTGGAGGAATTCCGTAGGTCAGGCAGAATCAATGGAAATGAATAAACAATCAATATTTTGGTCCAAGACCATTCATCAGGATTGGAAAGGAAAGGGAAGGGGCCTGTCATATTTTGAAACTCCAAAACATAAAATTAATCTAAGGAAAAATAGGGAATTCCGAGAAATGCGTGTGAACTTCATTTTTACTTTTAGCGAAGTGCACACTTGATACATGGTAGCTTGATTTACATTTAACCTACAAAGGTTATGTAAACAACAAAATGTTTAATTAAATGATATATTTACAATATTACTAATATATTAAATACAGAACACTCCTCCCTGCTTAGCAATAAGCTCTAAATCAATATAGACTACAATTCAACTCAGTACCTGCATGTAACCTATTGCTCTCGCGTGTGTGTGTGTATGTTTAAAAAAAATTATACAACTACACACAGTATACAACTACTATATACACCTCCATATAAATGTATATTTTTTTTAAATGTGAGTATAATCCATTGCATACTAAAAGGATCAATAATTAAGACCAGCTCTCAAAGCATAGGAAAAAATCTAGGGAGTGCAAACACAATGCTTTCATTGGCCAGGATCTCCCTATGGCCAAACTGTGGTCCATTGATACTGCCTACTGAACACGTCCTTGGAAAGAGCTATTGTGAACACTTCAGGCCATCCACAACTACCAGGAAATTTGTGCCCATGAATGGCCTGGCAAAATCCACTTGAATCCTCTGCCAGGGCAATGCAGATCGTTCCAAGGGATGGAGAGGTGCTGCCCTTGGGATCTTCTGGATGTGTTGGCACCTTTAACAGTGCATGGCAAGCTGTTTGATTTGCTATTCTATCCCAGCCTGCCAGACAAAGCTTTGAGCCAACACGTTCATTTTGACCACACCTAGATGACTGGCATGTAGCTCCTCCAACACTTTAGCTCTCAGCTTGGATGGTACAACAACTCTTAATCTCCACATAAGGCATTCTCTGTCAAGGGCAAGTTCATCCCAGTGCTGGTAAAGATGGGGTAACTCGCATTTCTGCTACACATTCCAGCCATTTTGTGTGGCCATGTAGAAATAAGATAATGTGGGGGCTCTTCTGCTTTCCCTTTGGATCAGTTGTGTCATAACATGGAGACTTACAATTTGTGTTAGAGAGAATGTGTCAAGAGGTGGATCCTTTTATAAATTTTTCAGTTTTTTCATTTTCAATAAGTACACTTAATGTCAGAGAAATGTATACAATATAAATCCTGAAGTTCTTTTCCTTCACAAACATCCACGAAAACAGAGGAGTGTCCCAAACAATGAGTGACAATTAAATCATTAGAACCCCAGAGCCACCCCTCCCAGACACAAGCAGCAGCAAGGTAAACAGGAGAACCCATAAACATTTGCATGATTAGATGTCCTCTTGAATTCAGTCTTGTAATTGAGTCCTCCAAGAAACAGAGCCCATTGCTGCATTCGTTCTGCTGCTGTTCGTGGAACACCCTTCTGTGGATTGAAAATGGACACCAGTGGTTGATGATTAGTAATGAGGGTAAACTCACTCCCATACAAGTACTGATATGTTTTACACCCCACAAACCATACTCAAGGTCTCTTTATCAATGTGTAAGTTATTTTTCTCCCCAGTGGTTACTGGATGCAAGGGCTATGAGGCATTCACTTCCATAGCTCATAACATGACATGACTGCATCTTACCATAAGGTAAGGTGTCACAGGCAAGCTTCACTGGACAATGCGGATCATAATGTATGAATACAGTACCTGACATCACCATTTCCTTTAGCTTTTGAAAAGCCACCTCACACTGCTTTGTCCTTTGCCATTCGTTCCCGATCTGTGGCAGTAAGTTCAAGGGGTGGAGCACAGTAGCCAGATTTGGCAGGAGAATGTTATACTAATTGACAGATCCTAAAATGGACTGCAACTGTGAGACTTCCTTTGGCTTTACAGCATCTACCACTGTTTGAATTTTCCCAGCACATTTGTGTAATCCTTGTGTGTCAATAGTGTGACTACAGTAAGCGTGCTTGGTTTAAAGAATTCATACTCGTTGCATCGTGCTCTGAGTCTATGGTTTTCTAAACTTTTTAACACTGTATTAAGATTTTGGAGATGTTCCTTGTTGTCCTTACTGGTAACAATGATGAAATCCAAGTAACACTAAGTGTGTGGTCAGTTTTGCAGCATTTGCTCAGAAAGCAGCACAGATGCTACTCCAAAAATAAGCTTGTTATAGAAATAAAGCCTTTTGTGAATGTTTATGGTGAGAAACACTTTGGACTCTTCTTTCATCTCCATCTGTAGGTAGGCTTCAACTAAGTCCACTTTGCTAAAATGTTTCCCTCCAGAAAGGTTTGCCAAGATATCCTCTATCTTAGGCAGAGTACTGGGTTGATAGTGACTTTAACATCACCACAGATCCTGACAGACCCATTTTTCTTGGCTACTAGAATGACTGGCATTGCCCATGGGTTGCAAACAACCATGGAAAGAATTCCTTCAATGCCCATGCGATCTAATTCACTGGCTGCTTTATCGCAGATGGCATAAGGAACTGGACAGACTTTGTAAAACATGGGTGTGGCATTTTCATTTAACACTATTTTACCCTTGAGCTGTTTGAGATTTTCAGCGCCATTCTTGAACACAGCTGTAGCATCATCCAGTACTTTCATTAACTTGCTTTCAGATGACTCTTGCAGAAGATGTGACATTCAAGTAGTGGACGGATCTTCAATCAAGTTGTAGTTGTCTCAGACAATCATGCTCCTACTACACTGCCCCTCCTGTTTTCATCACATACAAGTCCAATGTGACTTGTTGGTTGTTATATTTCATTGTTACTAATGTCATTCCCATAAGCGTTACCCTTTTCTCCATTATAGGTTCTTAGTTGGATATCTACAGGCTTCTGTTCAGTATCATTTTAATTAATTTGCTGTTCACTTCTGGTGTAAGTATCGCTAGGCTCATTTTACTTTTCACAATATAAATCTGAAGGCTACCCAGTCCTGTGTCACACTCATCATAATCAGATTTGTAGTCAAAAGGATGCAGTTTAATGCCATTTTTGAACTTGCAATTTGACATTTCATCGATTTCTCTTCCCTGTACAGTTCATTTATTTCTGTCTGCCTGACATGCTCTTTTATGTGTCCTACTTTGCTGCATTTTCTGCAAGTTTTGCCTTTAAACCTCTATTGGTCTGGTTAACGTGAGCCCCTGCTATGACAGTAGCTCAATTTGTTTGGCCAGGCTGGTTTCTGTTTCGATGTTGCAACTTTGTTCACACTCACTTTTATTCTTAACTGCAACTCAATTGCATCTCTATCTGCTGTTTCCATTGATGAAGCGATTTCACCTGCTCTTTTAAATGTGAGGTGTGTTTCAGGTAGGAGCCATTTTTGAAAGCTTTCTTACGAGATTCCACAAACTAAACGATTTCCCTGTGCATCATTAAGCCTATCATTGAACTGATAATGCTCAACTTCTTCAATTCAGCAATGTGCATTGAAATGGACTCCTCTTCCTTTTGAGTCCACTTTATGAAACCTAAAGTATTCTTCAATTAACAATGGTTTTGGCTCTAAATGTTCCTGCGTTACTTTCACAGTATCAGCAAAGTTCATTTTGGATGGTTTGGTTGGAGCTGTTAAACTTTGAGGTAAACTATATGCACTCACTTTTCATTTGCTTTAAAATATTGCTCAATTCACTCAGTATATATTAGCCAATTATCTGCTGTGCAATTGAACACATCTATCTTTCTGATGTAGCCAGCCATTTCTGCCCTTCTTAAAAAATCTTTGATTATTATCAGCCCATATATCTGTTATGAACGCGCAAATTTGTCCATTTTCTGTTTTTTTTTCCAATTCAAGTGTCTCGCTGCGCTTTTTAAAAAAAACTTGAACATGTTGCTTCACTTCAACAGGTTCATTTAAAACTTGCTCCTCACCACTGTTATGTTTGTAACTCCAAAACATTAAAATTAATTGAAAGAGAAACAAGGGAGCCCAAGAGATGGGTATACAGTAAACTGTTTTTTTTAAACCTTTAATGAAGTGCACACTTATGACATGGTAGTGTGATGATGCATGCCATTCACATAGTTCTACATGTTACCCGCAATGCATTATATAAACAAAGAATGCTTAATCAAACAATGTATTTATAATATTACTCAAATATTGCCAAAATATTACATGCACAACTAAGCTGTATATCTGTCTAAATGGGTTTCTAGTTCAGTAAATCTCTATGGCCTCATGAGATGTGTTCTAGGGAAGCAAGATAAGTAATCTATGGGGCTGTCACTGAGATTTTTTAATTTTGCTGATGACATGTGAGGTGCCAGAAGGGAAGAATGGATAATGCAGGTAATTCCAAAATTCTAACATAAATTGTAATAATGTGTTGGGGAAAAAATCTTAAGGAATCACAATCAACATTGTGTTTAATTTCACTGGCAAATGTCAGGAAATACGTTTTATGGCAGCAATACACTGTGATGCATATTTTTTTTTAAATAGATTACAATTGAAAATGTATTTATATTTACAATTTAAATTAAATAAGTAGTGCAAAAAGAGAGTAAAAACTAGAGAGAAAGTGTACAAGGGTCCATAGTCCATTCTGAAATCGGATGGGGAAGAAACTGTTCCTGAGACCTCGAGTGTCTGTCTTCAGCCTCCTGTAGTTCCCCCTTGATGGTAACAATAAGAGGGCATGTCCCAGGTAATGGAGGATGCCACCTTTTTGAGGCATTGCCTTTTGAAGATGTCCTCAAAAACGTGGAGGCCAGTGCCTATGATGGCGCTGGCTAAATTTCCAACTTTCTGCAGCTTTTTCTGATCCTGTGCAGTGGCCTCTCCATACCAGCTAGTGATGCAACCAGTTAGAAGGCTGTCCATGGTTCATCTGTAGATATTTGACAGAGTCTTTGGTGACATATCGGTTTTCCTCAAAAGGGTATGATTAACATATATCTGGAAAAGCATGGTATTTATCTCTACTTGTCAACATATTTTGGTTAGTGAACTCCTGTCTGACCAACTTGACTGAGTGTTGTGCAGTTGGTATAGTCTACATGGACCTTATTAGTCAGGGCATGAAGTATAAGAACAAGGAAGTTACGTGACAACTTTACAGAACATTGGTTTGACTACTGTGTATGTTTCTGGTCACCACACTCTGGGAAGGACATGGTTCATTTGGAGAAGATGCAGAAGAAATTCATCAGGATGGTGAATTTGATTCAGTCTCCCAGTTCTGAGAGTGGATAGGTGGGGTTTTCCAGCAGAAGAGGCTGAAGAAAGAATTCAAACTTGAGAGATTTAAACAGAGCAAGGATATGTAAAGCATGAAGGCACACATTTAGGATAAATGGTAAGAATTTTAGAAGTGATCTAAGGAATATTTTTCAAAAAGATGGTTTGAATCTGAAGCACTCTGCCTGAATGAATTGTGCAGGCAGGTACCCTCACCATATTTAAATATCTACATGAATATTGGCATTACTAAGCAATAGAAGACTGTAGGGTATACTAATCCCTTTCATAGTCCTTGATCTGTGGGTTATTAATATGTGCTTGATGATCAGCCAAAGGGCCTATTTTATGCTGATTGCCTTTATGACTATAATTATGTTATGTAAATTTCTAAGTCTGCTGTTTAAGCTGCCTTTGAAATGCTCACATTCAAAGCTGACACTCAGTGTTAAAGCAAGAAACTATTCCTTAATTTTCCTGATTTCTTGCTGTAGCAAAATGTCTTCATTCGAAGAATGGTGTTTTTTGGCTTTTTAGGCCAATTTATCTATGGCCTCTGCTTATCTCCTTCCAGAGAATAGTACAGAAATTCAAAGCAAATAACTTGGATTCTGCTTCAAGCCAGCCTTGATCACGTTTCTGCATGGAAGGTTAGTTAGGAAGATTCAGTCGTTGGGTATTAATATTATAGTAGTAAAATGGATTCAACAGTGGCTGGATGGGAGATGCCACAGAGTAGTGGTGGATAACTGTTTGTCAGGTTGGAGGCCGGTGACTAGTGGTGAGCCTCAGGGATCTGCACTGGGTCCAATGTTGTTTGTCGTATACATTAATGATCTGGATGATGGGGTGGTAAATTGGATTAGTAAGTATGCAGTTGATACTAAGGTAGGTGGTGTTGTGGATAATGAAGTAGGTTTTCAAAGTTTGCAGAGAAATTTAGGCCAGTTAGAAGAGTGGGCTGAAAGATGGCAGATGGAGTTTAATGCTGATAAGTGTGAGGTTCTACATTTTGGTAGGAATAATCCAAATAGGACATACATGATAAATGGTAGGGCATTGAAGAATACAGTAGAACAGAGTGATCTAGGAATAATGGTGCATAGTTCCCTGAAGGTGGAATCTCATGGATAAGGTGGTGAAGAAAGCTTTTGGTATGCTGGCCTTTATAAATCAGAGCATTGAGTATAGGAGTTGGGATGTAATGTTAAAATTGTACAAGGCGTTAGTAAGGCCGAATTTGGAGTATTGTGTACAGTTCTGGTCACCAAATTATAGGAAAGATGTCAACAAAATAGAGAGTACAGAGAAGATTTACTAGAATGTTACCTGGGTTTCAGCACCTAAGTTACAGGGAAAGGTTGACAAAGTTAGGTCTTTATTCTTTGGAGCATAGAAGGTTGAGGGGGGACTTGATAGAGGTACTTAAAATTATGAGGGGGATAGATAGAGTTGACATGGATAGGCTTTTTCCATTGAGAGTAGGGGAGATTCAAACAAGGGGATATGAGTTGAGACTTATGGGGTAAAAGTTTAAGGGTAACATGAGGGGGAATTTCTTTACTCAGGGAGTGGTAGCTGTGTGGAATGAGCTTCCAGTAGAAGTGGTAGAGGCAGGTTCGGTATTGTCATTTAAAGTAAAATTGGATAGGTACATGGACAGGAAAGGAATGGAGGGTTATGGGCTGAGAGCAGGTCGGTGGGACTAGGCGAGGACTAGAAGGGCCGAGATGGCCTGTTTCCGTGCTGTAATTGTTATATGGTTTACTATGGTTAAAAAAGCAGGTCCCTAATTTACACCTGCATATAATATAAATATTTCTTTTAGAATTTACCAAGCAGACAAAAGACATCATTTTGGGAATGAAGAAACGGCGGAGGACCCTGTTGAATAGACTTGAAAAGACACAAAGGGAGCATGCTGCAAATCTGATGGACAAGGCTAGGAGAATATTTGCTCCAGATGACTTTATTAAGGTTAGACTGTAACTACTTGCAATTTGAATGTCAATTGAACTTTCTGTCTGCAGCAAGAAGGTACAAAAAGGAGTAACTTTCCAATGGACTGAGCTTCAGCAAGTTCACTTTTCATTTATTCACTGATCTAATCCACCTGTTTTGCATTAACTTACTGCCCGTGTTGGACTGTCCCATTAGCAAACAGCAAAATGAATGGCTCCGTAGTGGAGTTGAGGACTTGGCTATGAGGTGAACTACCCTGAGCCAAAGATGAGACTGGACCTAATTAGGAGAGGAGAAATAACTGTTGAGTTCCCATGACAACTAAGCTAAAAGCTTTTGGCTCAACCTATATTCCACCTTGAGTCTCTTCTCAAATCTACTAGTGTGCTAAGGTGGTCCCATTGGTATAGTCCACTCTCTGGGAAAGGGAGACTAGGAAGGGGACAAATATGAACTTGCAGCTGCTCTCTACGTTCTGAGGAGCCCTGCTGTGCCTAGGGCCATGCTTAGAAAAGTTTCTGAGCAGTTGTGTTTTTAGACAGCAACCAACGCTAAAAGTCGGATTTTTATTATTTGTTGCTATCTAAAAAAAACTGCTATCTTCTTTATCCAAAACTATTGCATTTAGTTATCATTCAAACAGCAAAGATTTCTAAAGGCAGTGTAACATTTAAAAAAATTTTATTTTTGTTTTGTATGCTTATTTGCTATCTTATAAGTGCTAAACATGCCTTATGCTGCTTATGACTGTTGGTACTGTATTTTGCATCTTGGCACCAGAGGAACGCCAGATCGTTTTGCTATATTCAGTGTTATTCATGTTTGGTTGAGTGACAATTAAGATCAAACTTGAATTTAAAAAGTTCAAATGGAATTTTATTTCAGAAGTTGTGCAAAATAGTATGAAGAGACATTTTTACGACAAGCTTACGTGGGCAATGCAGTTGTAGGTTGATAATTCGCAAAACCCTTTGGAAGATTTGATATCGTGAGTGCAGGCGATCATTTGAATTACAGGCAGTCCCCGAGTTACGAGTGTCCGACTTACGGACAACTCATACTTATGAATGGAGGGAGGAGAATGGTGTCCACCATTTTAAGTTGCATCACGACGCCATCTGCCATTTTACGTCGTTGCCGTTAACACTGTGCTGAGTGTGTAACTTTGTATTTGGCTTAAATATTTCTTAGCGAGATTCACCCTGAACCCCCCCCCCCCACCCCTTTTCCAGTCAGCACCGCCCCACTTGTCCCATTTAATCTGTCTCAGTGCAGGTAGACTTTGGGACCTGGAGCAGCACAAGACCCGCCACCCGCGACTGCTGCTGTATTTTTTTTTATTAAGTGCGATCGTGAACAATAGCCAGATCAGAAATGCTGATCAAGTCAGCTAGTTCCTAAAGAGAACTCTGATAGGCCAATCAGACAGTTCACTGCTGCTCTGCGATAAAACATAAAATCCGCAGTTTTCTGTTATGTTGACAGAAAACAATTGCGATTGAAAATAAAGTGGAAATAATAAAGTGATCGGAAAGAGGTGAAATGCCATCAGTCATTGGAAAAGCTTTAGGCTACAGTCGGTCAACAATCGGAACAATTTTAAAGGATACAGGTAAAGGATAAAGTGAGAATAATGGAGCATGTGAAAGGCCCTGCCCCGATGAAAGCTTATTATAACTAAGCAAAGCAGTGGTTTAATTATTGAAATATATACATTTCTTGTGTTTTATATGCATAGAAAGGTAAAATATATACTATATACTAAGACAAACGTTTGACTAATTGATAAATAATACCGGGTGTACCTGTTCCAATTTACGTACAAATCCGACTTAAAGACGGACTCAGGAACGGAACTCGTATGTAACTTGGGGACTGCCTGTATTTTGTTGTATTTTACATCAACAGTGTTTAGCCTTAAAACAAAGCATTGTAGTTTTAAAGTATAAAGAGCTGGCAGATAATTTGACAATTTATTTAAAGATGAATACACAGATTATGAGTGTACAATTAGTAATATTTCTGGGCAATTTTTTTGGCAACTGACAACCCTCATTCACCATTGTTACTGGATGGCTAAGAGTAAACTGCATAATGTTAATTATTCTATCCAAATAACTGCATTATATGACTGATTATGGTTGCAAAATCTAATCCTCCAATTTTTTGTTCATAAATAGAAAGCTGGAGGTGGTGACTGTTGTTCTTACCTTCATGCAGCATGTAGCGATTACTTGAAAGCAAACCAAAACCGCTGGGAGACTGAGTACAGGAGTTCACACTTTGGCATTCAAATTAGTGTAATTGAGCATAATTAGTGGTCAACAAAAAAATATATCATTCCCCACCTCACTTGTTCTCAAATAAACTAAACTAACTAGAACAAAGCTTCTAGCCCGGCCCAACCCACGTGACAAGTTGCCCATAATAAAAACACAAAATACAACACAGACAGACAGAAAAGATACCTGACTCCTACACAGCATTTCATGATATAAAAAGACAATTCTTTATATTCGTATGTGTTTAGTTAGTAGATAGTATACAATTCCATTGAGGCAATAACAATGCTAATTTTTAATTGATAATATCCATTCACTTGTTTAATTTCTTCACATGGTTTTTGTCCAATTGAGGTATAACTTAATTCTAACTTAGCAGGTAGTGAAATAAAGTTAGTGGAGTAGTTTACTGATCCTGCAGCACATAATATTATAACTGTGAACTTGATAGAGTTATCATGAACTTGAGGAACGTAACAGGCAGATTCGCAGTGAAATGGAGGATGAAGAAGATCATAACGATGCAAAGGCAGTTACTGAACTGTGGAAGGTGAGTCTAGAGAATTCATTTACACCCCTGCAACTAATCCACTTTTGCTAAAGTATTCAGAGGTTTGGTTGGTGGATGTTTTGGCACTGAATAAGTTGTGAGAAGCATTTAAGTTTGGAGAGAGACATTTCTGGATTAAACAGTGAGAGATTTTGCAATTTATATTTCATTAGTGGGAGAAGTTGGAATGATCCATGCCTCCTTTAGCTTCTTCACAACTTACTCGTTTTAATCATGGTTCTTTTAGCATTTACTGATGTTTTCATCATTAACATCATGATTAAATGCTTACAAAGTAGTAGTCTTAATAAATAGTAACAAAAGTGTGGGAAATACTCAGCAGGGCAAGAACACATTGTGAAGAGGACAATGAAGTTAACACCTGTCATATGGGTACAGTTTTGGTTGTCCTACTGAAGGAAGGATGTCATTGAATTGGAGAGGTGCAAAAATATTTGCAAGGATATTGCCAGGACTGATGGGATTGGATTACCAGGAGAGGCTGAATAGGCTGCAATTTTTTCCACAGAGCATAGGAGGCTGAGGACTGACCTTATAGAATTTTGTTTAACTGTGAAGGGCAAAGGGAAGATGAATATCTAAAGTCTTTGAGTCCAAAACGAAGGGGTATATTTTTAAAGGAGAGCGGACAGATCGAGAAGGGACTTGGGCAATTTTTGCCATACGGAGGCTGGCAGGTATATGGAATAAGCTTCTGGAGGAACTAGTGGAGGTAGATACAACTGCATTATTTAAAAGGATAGAAAAGGTTTAGAGGGATGAGGGCCCAACACGGGCAAATGGGGCGGGTCCAATTAGGCAAGTTGGTCAACAGGGATAGATTGGAACTAAGGGCCTCCATAGGTACTACTTATCTCTCTCTCATCCTTCAGTGGCTTTTTTTTTGCTTCGCATTCCAAAATGTGCAGACTCTTCCGTTTCAAGAGTTTATTATAATTGTTGATGAAATGTAAATACAGGCCCTTCGGCCCACAAAGCTGTGCCAAACATGTCCTTACCTTAGAACTACCTAGGCATTCCCATAGCCCTCTATTTTTCTAAGCTCCATGTATCCATCCAGGAGTCTCTTAAAAGACCCTATTGTTTCTGCCTTCATCACCGCAACTGACAACCTATTCCACGCACTCACCGCTCAGTGTTTAAAAAAAAACTTACCGCTGATATCTCCTCTGTACCTACTTCCAAGCACCTTAAAACTGTGCCCTCACGAGCTAGCCATTTCAACCCTGGGGAAAAGCCTCTGACTATCCACACGATCAATGCCTCTCATTATCCTGTACACCTCTATCAGGTCGCCTCTCATCCTCCGTCGCTCCAAGGAGAAAAGGCCAAGTTCACTCAACTTATTCTCATTAGGCATGCTCCCTAATCCAGGCAACATCCTTATAAATCTCCTGTGCACCCTCTCTATGGTTTCCACGTCCTTCCTATAGTGAAGTGAACAGAATTGCACACAGTACTCCAAGTGGTGTCTGTCCAGGTTCCTTTATAGCTGCAACATTACCTCTCGGCTCTTAAACTCAATCCCACAATTGATGAAAGCCAATGCACTGTATGCCTTCTTATCCATAGAATCAACCTGCATAGCAGCTTTGAGTGTCCTATGGACTCAGACCCCAAGATCCCTCTGATCCTCCACACTGCCAAGGGTCTTGCTATTAATGCTATACTTTGCCATCATATTTGACCTACCAGAATTAACCACCTCACACTTATCTGGGTTGAACTCCATCTGCCACTTCTCAGCCCAGTTTTGCATCCTATCTATGTCCCGCTGTAACCCCTGACAGCCCTCCACACTATCCACAACACACCCAACCTTTGTCATCAGCAAATTTACTAACCCATCCATCCACTTCATCATCATCCAGGTCATTTATAAAAATCACAAAGTAGAGGTCCCAGAACAGATCCCTGAGGCACACCACTGGTCACTAGCCTCTATGCAGAATATGACCAGTCTACAACCACTGTTTGCCTTCTGTGGGCAAGCCAGTTCTGGATCCACAAAGCAATGTCCCCTTGGATCCCACGCCTCTTTACTTTCTCAATAACCCTTGCATGGGGTACCTTCTCAAATACCTTGCTGAAATCCATATACACTGCAACCTACTACTCTTCCTTCATCAATGTGTTCAGTCACATCCTCAAAAAATTCAATCAGCCTCATAAGGAGTGACCTGCCTTTGACAAAGCCATACTGACTATTCCTAATTGAATTACATCTCTCCAAATGTTCATAAATCCTGCCTCTCAGGATCTTCTCCATCAACTTACCAACTACTGAAGTAAGACTCACTGGTGTATAAATTTTTAGGCTATCCCTACTCCTTTCTTGAATAAGGGAACAATATCTGCAACCCTCCAATCCTCTGAAGCCTCTCCCGTCCTCATTGATGAAGTGAAGATCATTTCCAGAGGCTCAGCAATCTCCTCCCTTGCTTCCCACAGTGGCCTGAGGTACATCCCGTCCGGTCCCAGTGACTTATCCAACTTGATGCTTTCCAAAACCTCCAGCACATCTTTTTTCTTTAATACCTACATGTTCAAGCTTTTCAGTCTGCTGCAAGTCAGCACTACAATCACCAAGATCCTTTTCTGTAGTGAATACTGAAGCAAAGTACTTATTTAGTGCCTCTGCCATCTCCTCCAGTTCCATACACACTTTTCCACTGTCACACTTGATTGGTCCTATTCTCTCACGTCTTATCTGCTTGCTCTTCATATACTTGTAGAATGCCTTTGGGTTTTCCTTAATCCTGTCCGCCAAGGGCTTCTCATGGCCCCTTCTGGCTCCCCTAATTTCATTCTTAAGCTCCTTCCTGCTAGCCTTATAATCTTCTAGATCTCTATCATTACATAGTTTTTTGAACCTTTTGTAAGCTCTTCTTTTCTTCTTGACTAGATTTACAACAGCCTTTGTACACCACGGTTCCTGTACCCTACCATACTTTCTATCCCGTTGGAATGTTTCTACGCAGAACCACATGCAAATATCCCCTGAACATTTGCCACATTTCTTCCATTCGTTTCTCTGAGAACATCTGTTTACAATTTATGCTTCCAATTTCCTGCCTGATAGCTTCATATTTCCCCTTACTCCAATTAAACATTACCCCAACTTGTCTGTTCCTATCCCTCTCCAATGCTATGGTAAAGGAGATAGAATTGTGATCACTATCTCCAAAATGCTGTCCCACTGAGAGACCTGACACCTGACCAGGTTCATTTCCCAATACCAGATCATATACCAGGTATATGGATGAGAGGGGTGTGGAGGAATATGGCCCAGGTGCAGGTCAGTAGGACTAGGCAGAAAAATGGTTCGGCACAGCCAAGAAAGGCTAGAAGGCCTGTTTCTATGGTTCTAAGTACAGCCTCTCCTATTGTAGGCTTATCTATGTATTGTGTCAAGAAACCTTCCTGAACACACCTAACAAATTCCACACCAAATAAACCCCTCACTCTAGGGAGTTGCCAATCAATATTTGGGAAATTAAAATCTCCCACCACAACAACCCTGTTATTATTACTCCTTTCCAGAATCTGTCTCCCTTATCTGCTCTTCGATGTCCCTGATACTATTGGGTGGTTTATATATTTAAAAAAACACCCAGTAGAATTATTGACCCCTTTGGATTCCTAACTTCCACCCACAGACAACCCCTCCATGACTTCCACCTTTTCTGCAGCCATGATACTATCTCTGATCAACAGTTCCACGCCCCCACCTCTTTTGCTTCCCTCCCTGTCCTTTCTGAAACATCTAAAGTCTGGCACTTGAAGTAGCCATTCCTGGCCCTGCACATTCTATGTCTCTGTAATGGCCACAACATCATATCTCGAAGTGATGATCCACGCTCTAAGCTCGTCCGTTTTATTCATAATACTCCTCACATTAAAATAGACACGTCAAACCATCAGTCTGAGTGCGTCCCTTCTCTATCAGCTGCTGTTGTGATGGAAGTAACTGGTTCTTTGAGTCTCAACAGTAGAGGCCTGGACACACACAGTTTTAATAATAAGGAATTTATTATTAAAGGGGAAGTCGGGTCAACACAAGCAATTACAATACACAGGAAGCGGTGTGGGGACAGAGTACGGTTACACAAACAAAGAACAAGGGAAAAGCACTACAACAGCTATCCCCCTTGACCTTGGATAGCTGCAGCTCCCTTACCAGGACAAACATAGACCTTCCCAAGCATAAATCAATGCACTTACCTCCAATGAGGTGGTCTGTAAGAGAGGGCGAGCCAAGGCCAAGTCTCACCTTTTAAAGCATGGGCCTGGGCGAGATAATCCAATTAAGGTGACTAATAATTTAGGTGTGCACTGATTAGTTGGTAGGGACCAAATGTTGATTGGCATGTGGTGTGTCCTCCTACCAGCCAGGTGGCAGTGCGTCTGTCAAGTGGCCGGTATCTCTGGATACACCTGCCTATCCCTTTCACACTGTCTCCAAGCTTTCTCTATTTGTGACCCAACCTCACTTTCCTCCATTACTTCAGGTCGGTTCCCAACCCCAGCAATTTTAGTTTAAACTCTCCCCAATAGCTTGGATTAATTCCATTAGGTAAAGGAGTTTAAATTAAGTTCCCATTGTATGCTATGAATAACAGTTTGGGGAAGCTTTTCTATCATTAATTGCTTTCTAGAGGGGCAGGACAGTATGCTTGCATCCCTTGTTGCTAATTTTATTAATATATTTCTGAGGATAATTTTTATGATTTCTTTCTGTGCATGCAAGGTGTCATTCACTGGAAGCATAAATTTTAAATATAGACATGAGCTGCCTGTGAGTTTTGAATTTAATTAGGTCAAATGTTTCTGCATTTGAGTTCTTTAGTGGGTCAATCTCCAAATTGTTTCCCTTAAGTGAAAAGAAAATTTCATTTCTGTAAGTTACAGACATTTACATGAGGTGATAGGATATGGATTTCAATCTGCCAAGTTTGTGCAAAAGGTACATGTTATTTGCTCTTTGCCTTGAAATTGCTTTAGTAATTTTACCACATTATACGAAGCAGAACCTGCACTGTACTTCATCGCAGACTGTGGACAAATTGATCGAGGAGTTTTTTTCAGAAACTCTACCAAACCTCACTGAAGTATCTTCATCTGCAATGGAAGCCTTGAGAAGCCAAATGCAGCAAGAGCTACGAGCAAGCAGCCAGGCGGCAGAAGAAGAGAGAAAATGGCATTTGACATTGTTCCAAGAAAAATTGGTCCAAATGAAGCAGGTACATGAAATAAATGATGGTGTACAGCCTTGTATTTATTTATTTGAAGATACAGTGTGAAGAGGAAAATGGAATGTGGAAAAGGCCCTTCTGGCCCTTTGGGCCTCATCACCCAGCAACTCCCAACATCCCTAATTTAACCATAACCTTTGTCACAGGTCATACTCTTCTGCTGTTATGTCCATATCCTCACCTTGTCTATAATCTGTCATACAACTGAGGAGGTGATCTGTACAGATTGCAGCCTTTTCTATTTTTATAACCACTTGTAAGTATTCAAATTCACTGGGTGGGATAATTTTGGTTTCATTTACAATGGCTAAATGACCTTTACATCATACAAGCAGTGCTTTTCACAAGAAGTTATGAAAAATTAAGTTTTGAAAGCAAACTTGCTAACATTGTGTAACTGAGGTTTTTATATATTCTGAAATGGGTATTTTTTAATTGTATTTATCCCTTCTATTGCAAAATATAGGAATGGCTAAATGAGAAAGCACTAAATTCAGCTAAACAGAAACACCTGGTTGACTATCAGGAACAGATAATTCAGAACTTCCTACTGAAGCAGACTGCACTGGATGAGAAGTGAGTATGAGAGTTGTTATGTATGCATGGTAAGGTTATGACACTCAGTCATTTTGTTGATAGGTTCTCTATTCTCTTGATTTACTTTGGTCTCCTTAATAATTAATTTTCTGTGTCCCACACTGAAAGCAGTTCTAGTCCTAGCATTGATATCAAATCTGTGTCCTTATGAAATGTGAAGATTTTGTTTGCTCTTCTGCTGCAGTGTCTAGTCCATCCATCATCTTGTAGGTTGTTCCTCCTTAAGCAATTTAGCCTTCATTGCCATCTCTCATTTCCAGAGTTAGGACCTTGGGCATCTGTCCATGGGTCTGCTATCTGTCTACTTGATGTGTGAGACCCAACTCCAATTCCCCTTGTTGCTGCGAACTCCAAGCTTGATCTTCTGTATTCCATTCCCATTGGTCCTTATGATCCGCAATCCACCTAAAATTCCCTGTTTACTTCACAAATACAGAGCCAGAGGAAGAGAGGTCTTGTGCAATATAAGTGACTTATAAGTGACTTATATAAGTGACTTATAGTTTGTGTGGTAGAACAAGAAAACTTCAAAGCCTTATCTGTCATGTATACTGCCTTGGGCCTTGAGAGTTAAGTTGCACAGTAAGGGGCCACTGCACACAATTGGTGAGAGTTGTCTTTACAGGCAATGTGTTGAGTCCATTGCAAGTTTGTCTAACAGTGCTGTTAGTGACCTCCATTGGGATCTTTGCCTATTACAGTTATTTTTTATTTCTTTTGTTTTTCTTTTAGTCCTTACCCACTGATGCTACTTTTTATCACACTCCGTTGACTATATATTTCATGAAGCTTAAAGAATGAGAATGTTTATGCTATTGATTATACCTCAATCTGTCCTTTTGCTTCAGCAGATTGAATCTTAGGAATCGAGTTTGTTAGCTTGAGAGAGGACAATGTTGACCAAGCCATCACAGAATTTCCTAACTTGTAATCAGAGTCTGGTTTAATATCACCTGCATATGTTGTGAAATTTGTTAATTTTACGGCAGCAATACAATGAAATACATGATAAATATCATTAAGAGTGAGTGTGTGTGTATAAAAAAGTTAAAATAAGTAGTGCAAAAGAACAGAAATTTAAGAAGTAGTGAGGTAGTGTTCATGGGTTCAATGTCCATTTAGAAATTGGATGGCAGAGGGGAAGAAGCTGTTCCTGAGTCACTAAGTGCATGCCTTCAGGCTTCTGTACCTCCTTCCTGATGGTGATAGTGTGAAGAGGGCATGTATGTCCTGGGTGGTGGGAAACCTTAATGATGAATGCAGCTTTCCTAAGGAAATTCAAGTTGGATCATAAGATTATTTCATTCTCCCAAATAGACCTCAATTTAACAATAAATCTGAAAGATGATACATCAGCCACTATTTGTTACTGCCAAAGGTATTGTTTCAGGTTGGAATCTCAAGTCAAGGAGGGGAATTTGATTTCTTTTAATTTTGAGCTAAGCTGCCTCTATTTTTCTTCTGAGTGATTCCCTTCATAAAACAAACTGTTAAATATGTCCTCACTTCTGCTGATCCTAATCCAACTTAAATATCATAGTTCCTTCATCATAAGAATGGTAATATTTAAGATTTAACATTTGCTTGAATAAGCTACATAGATGTAACTGCTTTTCATGTTTAATCTCTCAGGATTTCTAACCACATTGTGCTGGAACATAAGACAGCTTTACAGTCTGTGGTTAGATGGTTAACTCTGAGGCATCTTGGTCTAATGACTCTCAAGGAAATGAAGCTTTACAAGACAAAATGTCAGATGGATGAACTAGGAGAACAGCGATTAAAAGAACTTCCGATTTGGGATGAGCATGAAGACGAAAGCAAGAAACTAAGGGACAATCTGGTATCAGTATACGTTCACCAAACCTACTTCCAATAAATAACTCGGATTTTCTGCTGCACTTCAAATATTTCTGTCTTATTTGTGCAATGTTTAGATTAGCTATTTTTTAAAATAAGGATTTTATTGTCAGTGCACAACTAAAATAATTCCTGGCCTAGAATTTTCTGTTTTGAGGAGCAGCTAACTGGTGTTTCCTTTGGAGAAAAGGAGGCTGAGGGTGATAAAATTAATAAAATATATATACAGTTATTTTGAGAAGCCTTGACAGATTAAACAGTTATAATCCATTTCTCTTAGAAGAATCACTCATAAGAGGACATAAGCTTATTTGTCAGTAAGTTTTGCAGTGTGTTGAGAAAAATGTATAACACTCACTAAGTGTTAGAGATGGGCTCACAGCTTCAAAAGAAGATGGAGAAAGTTGCTGAATAGTCACTTGAAGAGCCATAACCTGCAGGACCAAGAGCTGGGAAGTGGGATTGACCCAAGGTCCATCTTTGCTCGCCATCCTTCTATATCATAAACTTCCTTTGTTCACAAGTTGACATAAGATTGTTCTGGTTTGGCACAGCACGCTCTCAGAGTATATGAAAAGTACAGTAAACTGACAGGTCAGCAGAAAAGGTCAATGGGTGCAGTGTTTCTTCACTGTCAGAGATGTATGTGTCCAGGACAAATCATTGCAGACAATAGCCAGCCCACAATCTGTCTTTTCTGAAAGCTCCCTTCTGAAAAGCACTTTTAAGGCCGCTTAAACAAAAACTTCCTTCCATCTTAAAAGTTACTTATCCCAGGCAGTTAAATTTGATTGACCATTCTAGTTACCCCTGCCAACTATCTGTTACCCCTATCAGTGCATTGTAAATACTTTGAACAACTTTTTATAATATTGTTTACATTTTAAGTACAAACGTTTGTACATGGTAGCACTTATGTGCACTTAATTCCACATTCACACTTTAACCTCTAACTTTATTTTGTATGTAATTCTTTATTCCTTATAATTGTTGTATGTTTTTTCTTCGGTTGCACCAAAACACCACAGCAAGTTCCAAAGACACAGTAATGTATCTGGTGAATAAATTTGATCCTCATTGAGTGTGAACCCAAGATGGTACCACTTTTAGCCATTAGATAATTGCACCTGACGTGTTCTGCATTCTATTTATTTTCTGAAAGGTGTCCAGATTGTCGAAAGAAAAAGAGATGTTGTGCCAAGAAACTGAATCGCTGCTTCACCAGCAATTCACTGTAGAGTCCAGGGTACTGATGGATCTTTTGCAGCATCACATGCTTCAGGTGATCGGCTGTGCTCTCGTCCAACAAGCCAGAACCAACTCTGCCCAGCAGAACCATATAGATAGCACACATCAACTCAAGGTAATATTCCCCTGAAGCTATCGTCAGTGTCTAAACCAAACACTTGGTTATACTTGGTTGTAGCCAGTATATTGACATTTGTATTGTGTTCATTTTCTGTATTACATCATGCAATCTTTGTTGGAGGTAGTATTATTTAAATATTAACTGAGGATTAATATCAGTCTTTCATAGGATCTTGGTTTTGAATGGAAAGATGAGTTTATGTAGCTAGGACAAGTGTACATGTTAACGCGTTACCTTGTTTTTAAATATCTGCTACCAGAATACCAGAGGGTGACATTGAAGATCATTCTTGCTTTTTTACCAATAGGATAATGTTGATGGCTTGTATTCCAGGCATTTGGGCAATTGAGCAAAAGCAGCCAATTCAATTTCAACCATCTTGCATAATTGCAAAAAGTGAAATTTAAATCTGGTGTAAAATCCACATTATGTATTTGGCTTAGTCAAGGTAGTTTTAAGACAGTTAAATACCTGTGATCTCTGTTGGTACAAAGAAATATGATTCACCTAGCAGGGATGTAAGGAAGAGTGCTTTTATGCAGCAAGTGCTAGCAATCTGCAGTTCTTTGTTTGGGAATGATGGAAACAAAGACATCTTCAAAAGGAAACTGAGTGGAGACTTTCAAGAAGTAGTTTGCAGTGAGATAGGGATACAGCAGGGAAATGAAACTAAATGGATTGTTCTATAAAGACCTGGAATTGAATCATGATCACTGTGTTGAATTTCATAGATATGGAGTTTTTAATACCAGTGAATTCGGGTACTCAGTTCATTAGGTCTTGTAGGATTTTGCTTCCTACAAAGGAAAATCCAACATCATGAATGGCAGTGATGCTTCTCTACTAGATGAACTCAACTTGTGCACATTTTGAAAGGGAGAATAAAACTACAGCTATGAGGATCCCTGCCGCACCCACTGACCCTGTGATCTAAGTCTCGGAGGCTGATGTCAGCCTGGCTTTCAAGAGGGTGAACCCTCACAAGGCAGCAAGACCTGATGAGTACTTGGTAAGGCTCTGAAAATCTGTGCCAAACAGCTGGCAGGGGGATTCAAAGACATTTTCAATCTCTCAGGTCAGATGTTCCCAACCTGCTTCAAAAAGGGAATTAAATTAGTGCCCAAGAAGAGCAGGATGAGCTGCCTCAATGGCTATTGTCCAGTAGGACTCACGCCTATGGTGATGAAATTTTTGAGAGGTTGGTCATGGCTAGAATCAATACCTGTCTTAGGAAGGACCTAAACCCTCTATAATTTGCCCATCACCACAATAGGAACAGAAGACACGATCTCACTGGCCCGCCACTTAGGGCAATATAAATATCTATGTCAGGATGCTATTTATTGACTATAGCTCAGCATTTAATACCATCGTTCCTACAGTCCTGATCAATAAGCTACAGAATCTGAGCCTCTGTACCATCATTCTGCAGTTGGATCCTCTACTTCCTAACAGGAAGACCACAAACTGTGCGGATTGCAAGTAACATCTATACCTCGCTGATAATCAACACTGGCGCTCCACAGGAATGTGTGCTTTGCCCACTGCTCTACACCAATGACTATGTAGCTAGGCATAGCTCAAATGGCTTCTATAAATTTGCTGATGATTTTGTTGTGTTACGTACCCCGTAACTGGGTCACTTATCAGCAAGGATAGAGAGGTCCGTTGAAGTCTATTTTTAACAGTATTTATTGATAAAATACACAAAAATAATATCAATGCAAACATACAGATAATATACGTAGTCAATACTAAATCTAAAAGTGCGGGTATAATAATAATAAGAAATAGTTCTATCGTTGTCTAGGGGATAATGTATTGTCTGATGGAAATATAAAAGTCACTCAAGTTCATTCAAGCTGCAGCTTTTGGTTGGAGAGAGAGACGGAGGTTTAGAACTTGCCCGGTTTTCCGTTTTATGATGTCGATCCTTCGAAATGGCGTCGGTGGTGATCTCTTCCCTAGCTAAGCCGCCTTCCGTGGTAGGGCCTCAATCCCAGGGCAACGGGAAAGGACACACGTGGGCCCTCCACCGGCTATCGCTATTAAACGCTGTCACGGGACTTCTAGCATTTCTCCTGGTGCGTGTCAAGGGCTGTTCCCCAGACCCTCTTTTATCCTGACTCACAGGGTCTCAGATGTCACTCAGGGTGGAATGATGCCATCCCCCAACCAGCCCACGTTGCCTGAGGGCTTCCATGAAGTACAGTACTCAATACACAATTCCGTCTCCAAGAGACAATGACCTGTTCCGTGGCTTTGTATCGCGGAGGCCAGGACATTCCAAACGTCTCTCTCTCATTTCCTGGGTTTCCTGACCTGACTTAATAGCGATCTTGCGATTCTCAAAAAGGAGGGGGGGGGGCACAGGTGTAACAGTTGGCAGAATTTCAGATGGTGACAAAAAGGGCATACAGGAACAAGTTAGCCACCAGTTAGTGGGTGGTACAACAAAGATCAAAGATCAAGGAATTGATTGTGGACTTCAGGCAGGGAAAGATGAGGGAGCACAAACCAATCCTCATAGAGGGATCACAAGTGGAGGGAGTGGTGAATTTCAAGTTCCTGGGTGTCAAAATCTCTGAGGACCTAACCAGGCCTAACCTAACCCTAACCATATTGATGCAGCCATAGAGAAGGCAAAACAGTGGCACACGCAAACTTATACTGATGTATACCATGGAGAATATTCTGACTGGCTGCATCACCGTCTGGTGTGGGGGGTGTGGCTTCTGCACAAGATTAAAATATGTTGCAGAAACTTATAAAATTAGTCAGCTCCATCTTTACTAGCCTCCATAGCATCCAAGATGTCTTCAAGGAGTGGTATCTTAGGAAGATAGCATCCATCGTTAAGGATCCCCACCACCCAGAGCATGCCCTCTTCTCACAGTTATCATCAAGAAGGTACAGAAGCCTGAAGGCACACAATAAGTGATTCAGGATCAACTACTTCCCCTCTGCCATCTGATTTCTAAATGGACACTGAAACCCTGAACATGACCACACTAATTAATTTAACCGAACGACTTAATAGACACATAAATATGCTTACCTGATTTGTTTTTACTTTATTTACCACAAAATATATTAAATCTCAGCACCAAATATCAAAGTGTGTTAAGTGTCTCAAAGCAGTAACTAACAAGTCAAATCTTCTCCCTAAACTGCCTTTTGGCGGGTTTGTTTATTCACAAAACTAGAAAAGAATTGATAATTGTCTAATTGTATTTTAGAATCTTTTAGTAGAAAGAACGATGGAGAGTGTCTATGTGACCTTGGAAGGTGCCAATGGTCTTATCCAGAAGTACTTCCAACAGATAGAAGAAACCATGGAGCAGTACAGAAAAGACAAAGGAGATCAGCTGAGGTCCCTGCAAGGTGTCTCTAATTTAATTGCTTAAATCAAATGAAACTTGTACATTTTCCTTTAAGTTTCATTGCTCTGATTTGGAGGTTGGTCACAGATACTGTAACATCGTGGTAAGCATTCCCAGGAAAACCTTACCTTAATAGAGAGGGCATATTGACAGATGCTGTGAGTCAATGGAAATTAAACATCTTCATACGTATCAACATTAAGAAAGCAAACCCAGCAATATTTCTAATTAGTTAATGATTTTTTTATTCATTATAGTTTTGAGTCTTCCAGTCACATATGTTCATTGGAAGAAATGGACATCATTTGGGTATCTCAGATACCCTTTAAGGAGTACTATCTGATTTAAGTTCAACTTTGAATTAGAATAATGACAAAATGTTTGTATTTCATTTAACCCAAATATTAATACTAAAAATATTAGTTAACTTTCTATAGTCAACAAAGTTCTGTACTCTATATATTGCTACTATACTTAGACTCCAGAATAATGGTGGTTATGTGGCTGTTCCTAAATCTTCTACAGCAGTTCCTGCTTCCAAAACATTTACTGAAGAAATCCAAGTTCTATTACTGAGGATTTTGTCCATCCCAACACATAACCCTTCCTCTCCCATAATATCATCACCGTCTAGAGCATTTTGGTTAATATCTGTCTTGGGCAACAGATTAGAAACTACTGTTAAAAGCATAATAGCAAGGAACTTGTGAGAACCCAGTTAGAGATGAGGCAAAATGTTTCCCTCAGAGTTGCATGTTTTAAAGAATTCCATTATAGGGCAGTATAAACTATACCTTTAATTATTTAAGGCACAAATTGATAGATACTTGACAAGGGGTGAAAGGTTATTGTGAGATAAATAGGAATACACAGCTGAGTTTACAGTCAAGGCAGCCATGATTAATCAATTAGCAAAGCAGGCTCAAGAGGCCAAGAGATCTATTACTCCTTATTTGTACGAAATGTGTGTATCTGCTGCCTGTAAGAGTGTACCGGATGAATGAACCAAGTTTCCTCTGGTGAAATACTGATGTGATTACAAGACTTGAAGGCTTTATTGCAAATTGCCACTGATTGGATTCAGTATCTTAACAGTCAGCTCAGCAACTATTTTTTTATGATTTGTGAACACTTGGGACCTTATTCCAGATTTCATTAAAATGCAAATGTTGTTACTGTCCATCGAACCATGAGTTTTTGGCTAAAGAAAACGTTTTTTTTTGACAAAGTAAAAACGAATTCTAGGATTTTAATTGTAAATGTTGTCAGAGTTTGCTACATTTTTGATTGATGTTAATTGAATCTTGTGGAAACAGACACTTTTAAAAGGAAACAGCATATTAAGGAGAAGATGATTGAAGAAAATCTTAGTGCAGGCATGGCTAATGTGAAGACAAAACGCTTTAATTCAACAAAGATTCAACACCAGTGAGTAAGAGTAAGCTGTGATTTATATTTGAAGTTTCTGCAGTGAAGCAACAAACATTGAACAATGCAATCCTAATCTAATTGAAAGCTAACATCAGCTATATTTAATTTCATACATGTAAATGAATTAATTGCTGAAGACGTGCTTCTACAAAACTAACAAAGTTTTATCTGTTAAATGTGCAAATATTAAGGTTCTGGAGAGTCTAACAATGTATTTTCTTACAGTTTTGCCCCTAACCTCCCTCTTCTCCTTCTAAATGCTTCTTAAATCTACCACTTTGACCAAACTATTTGCCACAGGGTTTATTATATGTCTTAGTGTGAAACTTTCTAACAGTATCCTTGATGCATCTCTTTGAGAAATCTTATTCAGTTAGAAACTGTACAAATAGCAGTTGTTAGTGCTTTGGCATGTTTTGGGGATAAGCAGTTGGTGTAGTAGACAAGTTGTAACATATTGATCGGTGCACTTTGTATATCAGAAACGGAGAAAAACATATTTAACTTTAATATAAAGATACCCATGTCTCCATGGCTGATAGGATGATGCTGCAGCAGAGGAGGATTATTTCAATGCTTTTGCTTGAAGAGGAGATAAACATGGAGTTCCTAAAGCAGAGGGGGCAGCAGCTCCATCAATTGAAGCAGCAGCTAGATAAACACTTGAAGGTATACTACTGGTTATTTGCATCTCAACTGTGATTATAGCTGGATAACGAACTTGAACACAAACTTTTTCTTAGAAATAAAGTTTCCACTTCAAAGTAATAGGGTTATTGACTGCTAAAAGATATCAGACATTCAGTATTAAAACTGGAGATGTTTACATACAATGTGAACATTCGATTGTAGCGGTAAGGTTGCCATCTGCTTTTCCTCCATTTCCTGTACTCCTGCCCTCACTTCCTCTCCTCTGAAACTAGCTGGGGTTCACCTTTTCCCAACTTTCCACAACACTAATTTTCATATTCAGTGGATCATTCTGCACAATTTTGCTACCTTCGTTAGGATTTCATCGCCAGATACTCCAATTTCAGCATTCTAAAAGGTCCATTCCTTTTGCAACTCCATAGCTTGTTCCTCCATCTCTGGCCACCTTTCTGGATATGTGGCACTTACCCACACGACGGAATGTCCTCCACTATATTTGAGCTCATCAAATTCTTAGCTTGAACACTGCACAATTACAATTTCCACACAAGAAGTGCCTGTACTTTCATCCAGGGACCCTAGGTTTTGGATCACTCTCCTTATACTTCCATGCTTTCCTTCTGAAGTTATGTTGTCTAATTCTTTCACCATCTGCCTTGATGTCAAAATGTTTGATAGCAATCGTGTGAAGCATCGTGTCTTGTATTATTTTAATAGAACCTTTAATGTAGTAAAGAAGGGTTTTTTTAAAATTAGAAATAACACTTTATTCTAGTATTTTGTGACAGCATCAATGAATGGTGGATGGATTGTATTGTAATTATGAGGAATAATGCTCCCAAATATATTCTTTTGCATAAACCTCAAAGCAGCAGCTGTTATCATGTTCAAGTGCATTTCATTTGGTCGCCATTTAGGAGCTTTGGAATGCCAAGTAATGTAGTGTTCACTTTGAGTTTGACTTTGTCAGATTGTGAGTGCTGCCAGTAGAAAAAAAATGATATTGTAATTCTCTAGTAATGTTGTTTTCTTTTTAACATCACTACTTAGATGGCAGAAGAAATATTCATATCAGAGCTTGCAGGTTTAACAAGGATTTCACAAGCAGAATGGAAGATCCTGGAGAATAAGTTCCTTTCAGGTATCACTTCCTCAAGCAAATAAAAATTCAGGATTAAGGCAGCTTTTAATTGTGTTCAGTTGCAAATTTCACAAAAGCAAATTTTGTTCTCTTTCTGGACATGCAATTAGAGTCATAGATCTATACAGCATAGAAACTTTCAAGCACTCATCTACACAAATCCTGCAGTATTTTGCCCACATTCCCATCCCTTCAGGTTCTGCCACTACACCTACCTGAACTCCAGCAACCAAATAATCTACCAAGCTGTATGTCTTTAGAAAGATGAAACTGATGCGCACAAAGGAAACTTAAAGTCACAGGGAAAACATGCCAACTTCACAGAAATGGTACCAGAGGTCAGGGTTGAACCTGAGTCACTGTACCTATGAGGAGGTGCCTCTGCTTTTCATGCAGCAAGTGATTTACTCTGTACAAAGGAAGATAAACTACTAATGTTTAAGATGTTTACTTTTATTACTTACAAAGTGTAAACATTAGTCATAAATCAATGTTTAGGACAAATAGAGAATCCCTCTTTTTGAGAGGGTCTATCAGAATATTCCCTTTGTTCTGTTAAGTCTTTGTTAAAAATATGGTCTGATCCAGATAATACTCAGGGTCAATATTGTAAAATATTCTTAACTATAGATTATTCTCAATGTAAAATCCCATTTGAAATTTCCAACAGGAACTACAATTGGGACTTTTTTCATTGATCTAACAGCGAAGTATGCAAAAGCAGTGTTTAAAATAACAAATTTTGTGTTCCAGTTACAATGTGAGTGTCAACTGTGGCAAATATGGTTTATTTTTGTTACGTAGATTATGTTCTTTTTTCAACCTGATTATGTGTATTTCCATATTTCACGTTTTAACCCACTCTTTTTTTCATTTTGGACTCTCAGTAAGACAACAGCCATTGGCTAATCATCAGAGATGCTAAGGTCAATTAACTTAATTCACACATTATTTATCTCTAAAATTAATATAACCAAACCATTCATTTCTCAATATATCCCATGAATGCTCATGGAACTCTCATAATATCTACAAGTCTGAAATGTTTATTGAGACATCCTTCACCATAAGACCATAAGCTGTAGCAGCAGAATTAGGTTAATTGGCCCATCAAGACTCCTCTGTCATTTGCTTATGGCTGATTTATTTTCACTTTCACCCCTATTCACCTGCTTTTTCCCTGTAACTTTTGCCCCCCCCTTACTAATCAAGGAATGCTGAAACTCTGCTTTAAATATAAGACAAAGGAGCAGAAGTCGGCCATTAGGCCCATCGAGTCTGCTCTGCCATTTTATCATGCGCTCATCCGTTCTCCCATTTAGTCCCATTCCCCCATCTTCTCACCATAACTTTTGATGCCCTTGCTACTTAGATACCTACCAATCTCTGCCTTAAATACACCCAATGACTTGGCCTCCGCTGCTGCCCGGGGCAACAAATTCCACAGGTTCACCACCCTCTGGCTAAAAAAATTTCTTTGCATCTCTGTTCTGAATGGGGGCCCTTCAATCCTTAAGTCATGCCCTCTCGAACTAGACTCCCCCACCATGGGAAACAACTTTGCCACATCCACTCTGTCCATGCCTTTCAACATTCGAAATGTTTTTGAGGCTCCCTCCCATTCTTCTAAACTCCAAGGAGTACAGTCCAAGAGCAGTCAAATGTTCCTCGTATGTTAACCCTCTCATTCCTGGAATCATTCTAGTGAATCTTCTCTGAGCTCTCTCCAATGTCAGCACATCCTTTCTTAAATAAGGAGCCCAAAACTGCACACAGTACTCCAAATGAGGTTTTACCAGTGCCTTATAGAGCTTCAACATCACATTCCTACTCCTATACTCTATTCCTTTAGAAATGAATGCCAACATTGCATTCACCTTCTTCCTGACTCAACCTGGAGGTTAACCTTAAGGGTATCCTGCATGAGGACTCCCAAGTCATGTTGCATCTCAGAACTTTGAATTCTCTCCCCATTTAAATAAATGTCTGCCCGTTTATTTCTTCTACCAAAGTGCATGACCATACGCTTTCCAACATTGTATTTCATTTGCCACTTCTTTGCCCATTCTCCCAATCTATCTAAGTCTCTCTGCAGACTCTCTTGTGTTTCCTCAGCACTACCAGCCCCTCCACCTATCTTTGTATCATCAGCAAACTTAGCCACAAAGCCATCTATTCCATAATCCAAATCGTTGATATACAATGTAAAAAGAAGTGGCCCCAACACAGACCCCTGTGGAACACCACTGGTAACCAGCAGCCAACCAGAATGGGATCCCTTTATTCCCACTCTCTGTTTCCTGCCAATCAGCCAACACTCTATCCACGTATGCAACTTTCCCGTAATTCCATGGGCTCTTATCTGGTTTAGCAGCCTCATATGCGGCACCTTCTGAAAATCCAAATATACAACATCCACTGCATCTCACTTGTCTAGCCTACTTGTAATTTCCTCAAAAAAGTGCAATAGGTCTGTCAGGCAGGATTTTCCTTTAAGGAAACCATGCTGAGTTCTGCCTATTTTGTCATATGCCTCCAGGTACTCTGTAACCTCATCCTTGACAATCGACTCCAACAACTTCCCAACCACCGATGTCAAGCTAACAGGTCTATAATTTCCTTTTTGCTTCCTTGCCCCCTTCTTAAATAGCGGATTGACATTTGCAATGTTCAAGTCCTCCGGAACCAAGCCAGAATCTGTCGACTTTTAGAAGATCATTGCTAATGCCTCTGCAATCTCCACGGCTACTTCCTTCAGAACACGAGGGTGCATTCCATTTGGTCCAGGAGATTTATCTACCCTTAGACTATTCAGCTTCCTGAGTACTTTCTCTGTCGTAATTGTGACTGCGCACATTTCTCTTCCCTGACACCCTTGAATGTCTGGTATACTGCTGATGTCTTCCTCAGTGAAGACTGATGCACAATACTCATTCTGTTCCTCTGCCATCTCCTTACCTCCCATTACAATTTCTCCAGCATCATTTTCTATCGGTCCTATATCTACTCTCACTTTTCTTTTACTCTTTGTATACTTGAAAAAGCTTTTAGTATCCTTTGATAATATGTGCTAGCTTCCTTTCATAGTTCTTCTTTTCCCTCTTAATGACCTTCTTAGATTCCTTTTGTAAGCATTTTAAAACTTCCCAATCCTCTCTTCCCACTATTTTTTGCTTCCTTACATGCCCTCTCCTTTGCTTTACTTTGGCTTTGACTTCTCTCAGACACGGCTGCATCCTTTTTCCAATCGAAATTTTTTTTCTTTTTTGGAATATATCTGTCACTCACCTTTCTCACTTCACACATAAACTCCAGCCACTGCTGCTCTGCCGTCCTTCCCACTAGTGTCCCTTTCCAGTCAACTTTGGCCAGTTCCTCTCTCATGCCACTGTGATTTCCTTTACTCCACTGAAATACCGACACATCAGATTTCGGCTTCTCTTTCTCAGATTTCACAGTGAACTCAATCGTTATGATCACTGCCTCCTAATGGTTCCATCACCTCTGGTTCATTACACAGTACCCAATCCAGTACAGCCGATCCCCTAGTGGGCTCAACAACAAGCTATTCTAAAAAGCCATCTCGTAGTCATTCTAAAAATTCTCTCTCGAGATCCAGTGCCAGCCTGATTTTCCAAATCCACTCACATGTTAAAATCCCCTACAATTGTCATAACACTGCCCTTCTGGCAACCCTTTTCTATTTCCTGTTGTAATTTGTAGTCCACATCACTGTAACTGTTAGGAGGCCTGTATATAACTGCCGTCAGGGTCCTTTTAACCCTGTGATTTCTTAGCTCAACCCATAAAGATTCTGCACCTTCTGATCCTATGTCACCTCTTTCTAATGATTTAATATCATTTCTTACCAATAAAGCCATGCCACCCCCTCTACCTACCTGCCTATCCTTCTGATACATCGTGTATCCTTGGACGTTCAGCTCCCAGAGACATGCATCCTTTAGCCATGTGTAAGTGATGGCCACAACACCATACCTGCCAATCTGTAGCTGTACGACAAGATCATCCACCTTATTCCTTATGCTGCGTGCATTTAAGTATAACACCTTAAGTCCAGTATTTACTTTTTGCTTTGATTGCACTGCAACTCATCCCAATGGCTGCAAACTTGCCCCATCGCCTGCCTGTCCTCCCTGACATCTTTACTGCTCACTATCTTAGATTTATTTCTGTTTTCCCCCTACACCGCTCTATCATTCCGGTTCCCATCTCCCTGCCAAATTAGTTTAAACCCTCCCTAACAGCTCTATTAACTTCCCGCCAGAATATTGGTCCCCTTCAGGTTCGGGTGTAACCCGTCCTTATTGAACGGGTCATACTTCTCCCAGAAGAGATTCCAATGATCCAAGAATCTGAAGCCCTGCCCCCTGCACCAGTCTCTCAGCCATGCATTCATCTGCCTGATCCTACTATTCTTTCCTTTGCTAGCACGTGGCATGGGTAGCAATCCTGAGATTACTACCCTGGAGGTCCTGCTTCTCAGTTTCCTTCTTAATTCTTGGAAATCTCTCTTCAGGGCCTCCTCCCTTTTCCCATCTATGTCATTGGTGCCAAAAAGTACCAAGACAGCTGGTTGCTCGCCCTCTCCCTTCAGAATATTCTGGACCCAATCCAAGACATCCCTGTACCCTGGCACCTGGGAGGCAACACACCATGCGGGTATCTCTATCAGGTTCACAGAATCTCCTGTCTGTTCCCCTGACTATGGAATCCCCTATGACTACCGCATTCCTCTTCTCCCTCCTTCCCTCCTGCACAACAGCGCCAGGCTCAGTGCCAGAAACCCGGTCAATGTGGCCGTCCCGTCAGGTCATCCCCCTCAACAGCATCCAAAACTATATACTTGTTGCTGAGGGGGGCAGCCACAGGGATGCTCTCCACTATCCGGGCATTATCCTTCACTCTTCTGACACTCAGTTTTCTGACCCCTGTAACCTAGGGATGACTACCTCCCTGTAGCTCCTATCACCTCTTCACTTCTCCTAATAAGCAGTAGGTCATCAAGCTGCAGCTCCAGATCCCTAACACGGTCTCTGAGGAGCTGCATCTCGGTGCACATGGTGCAGATGTGGCCATCAGGGAAGCTGGAGGTCTCCCAGGATTCCCACATCTGACACCCTGAACAAAGCACTAACCTGCTACCTAATTCTACAGGAGTGAAACAAGGAAAAATAAGTTTAATCACCCACTTACCTTGCCAAACACACAAACTTTTTAGACTGTTAGCTCACACCGTTAGCTGTGTGAGCCCTGCTGTTCCTCCGTCTGTCCGGGCTGATTCGCCAAGGGGAAAAAAAGACCTACTTCTAAGTTAATTAGATTAATTAAAGGAGTTTACCCGGCCTTACCTCATTGGGAGCAAGCTCGTCCTCAGCCTCTGCTTGCCGAAGCCTCTCAAACCAAAGTCTTCCTACTCTGTCGCCCACTACTCTGTCACCTGCTCTGTTAATCCATTTGCTTTTTAAACTCTCCTGCTGCCTCAGAAGCTGACCTTCACGCGCTTGCACAGTCATGCCCCGTTCAAACTGCTTCATTTGACTTGGCCTCAATTGCCATCTGCAGCTATTATTTCTACAGATTCACCACTTTCTGGCCGAAGAAATGGGATATCTAATGGGATATCCATCTATACTGAGGCTGTGTCATCAAACTTCATCTCGTTAACCCTTAGTTCTTCAAAATTTCTAAGACTTACATAGTATTATTTGCAATCTCTGCAAAAACTCTTGGCTCATCCTTCAACAGCAATACAAGTAACCTATCAATCCTTAGTTATGCTCAAAAGGATCAATGAATTCTAATTATATTTAGCTGGAAAAATATAACTCAACATACCTTTAACATTCACACAAAGATGAATGATGTTACCACATGGTTTGTCATAAAAGATATACTTTATCTGCAAAATTCAGGCTTTCAAAAGTTTATTACCCATTTCTGGATTATTTTTGCAGCTTGAATTCAACAAGAAGTTTGGTACTGGATCTACATTGCACTATATAATGACAATGAGAAGAAAACCATTAGCTCAGGGAAGAAGCAAAATCCAAAATGGACAAATTACCATTTCTGAATCTGAAGGTGCAGGCAGAACTAAAATAATGGTGGTGTGAAATATAGTAATGGTAATATAATAACACAATTTCCAACTGCATGAATATCAAAAGCTTACTCAGGAAGTGTAAAACAACATTTTTGCTGGAACGTATACAGTTTGATTTTACCTGCACTTTGCCTCACCCTATTTTAATCTAAACACAAGGAAATCCATAGCAACAGACACAAAATGCTGGAGGAACTCAGCAGGTCAAGTACCATCTGTGGAAATAAGTAAACAGTTGACATTTCAGGCTGAGAGCCTTCTAATCTGGGCTGCCATCTTTCAAAATACCAGTTTATTTTAGCTGCTTTAAAATAATGTGACTTTCTCCTGTAAAAGCAAGACTGCTATAAATAATTGGTTTGAGAATACTTATGCTGTTTTTCTGAATGGCATTATTTAACATCATTGTGTTATGAATGAAAGAAGGAGGGAACGGCTGAGGGGCATCACTCCTCTGGGGTTTAATTCCATTGAATAACATTTTACTGCTCACTGTTGATAAAACAGCAATGTCGATTAGAATGAGCTTTGTTCTAAATTTCTCTCCCTGCGGGGAAAATATCTGTTTTATCCTCAGGAACCAAAAACAGAACATTACAAGCAGGAACATGAGCATTAGTACAAACGATGTCACCACAGTGTGCAATAAAGAACCTTGTATATGTATTAGGATTCATGGACTTTGCTGTACATATATATTGTGAAAGGTGTTGACTTTATTTGGTTTGCCAGTTCATTCCTGCCAGCCTGTAAAACACGCAAGGTAAAAAGGACAATGTATGGTTAAGGCTTTTTTTACAACTTAATTACTATGAATACTGCCAAATTGACTACATTGCCAAGTATCAATAGAATACTTAAACTTTGCATTTAAAGAAAATTCATTTAAGTTACACCTCAAATAAATAAACATACAATTAGTGGCCATTTTATTAGGTACACCTGCTCATTAATGCTAATATCCAATCTCCCAATCGTAACAGCAACTCAATGCATAAGCATATGCTGACAAGGCTAAGAGGATCAGGTGTTGTTCAGACCAAACATCAGAATGGAGAAAAGATGTAATTTAAACAACTTTGACTGTGGTATCTTACAGGGTGGTGTATCTCAAAAACTATTGATCTCCTGGGATATTCACACACATTAGCTCCTATAGAGTTTACAAAGAATGGTGCAAGAAACAAAACGTGAGTGAGCAGCAGTGCTGTAGGCAAAAATGCCTTGCTAACGAGAGAGGTTAGAGGAGAATGGCCAGGCTGGTTTAAGCTGACAGGAAAGCAACAGTAACACAAATAGCCATGTATAACAACAGTGGTGTGCCGAAAGGCATCTCTTAAAGCACCACATGTAGAAACTTAGACCATGAGATCACAAGATATAAGAGCAGAATTAGGTAACTTGTCCCATTGAGTCTCCTCCGCCATTTCATCATGGCTGGTCCAATTTACCTCTCATCCCTGCCTTCTCCCCAAATCCTTTCAAGCTATGACTAATCAAGAATCTATCAACCTCTGCCTTAAATATACATAAAGACTTGGCATCCACAGCTGCGTGTGGCAAAGAATTCCACAGATTCACCACACTCTGACTGAAGAAATTCCTCCTCAATTCCGTTCTAAAAGAATGCCCCTCTATTCTGAGGCAGAGTCCTCTGGTCTTAGACTCTCCTGCCATAGGAAACATCCTTTCCACATCCACTCTATCAAAGCCTTTCACCTTTCGATAGGTTTCAATAAAGTCACCCCTCATTTTTCTGAATTCTAGTGAATACAGCCCACAGCCATCAAACACTCTTCATATGACAAGCCATTCAATCCTGGAATCATTGAGCCTCCTTTGGCCCACCCCTCTCCAGTTTTGGCACATCCTGTCTAATATAAGGGGTGCAAAACTGTTCACAATGCTCTAAGTGAGGCCTCACCAGTGCTTTATAAAGTCTCAATGTTACAACTTAAAGTGAATGAGCAGAAGATCACAAACATACACTATGTGGCCACTTTGAGGTACAGTAGGTACCTATAAAGTGACCACTGTGAGTACAAAGTGAATGCAAGTTCCAGACACTATTGTATGGCAATGGAGAACCATAACTATGTAAAAAAAATACAAAATATCATTAATTTCAAATTATAATTAGCCTGTTATAGTGTACTGTATTTACATTAAAACGTAAACACCTGTAAGTCCTATAGTTACAGAAGAACCAACTTGGCACCATTTGGATAAGTTGTATACTGCATTTAAGATTCCATCATCTACTAACAATGAGATAAACCCACAGCTCTGCATTAAGGTTGTGGACCTCAGTATACAATGACTGGCAATTCACTCAGAAAGAATTTGACTTACAATAAGTTCTTGCCTTTCCAAGGAGTGACAGTGACTGTCAGAATACAAAAGCAAGCAAATTAGCTATTTACTTTAGTACTAAAAATGAAACACCATTGTCCACAATCCTAAGTACTGATGGATAATAAAGCAATGACCAAAATCAGAAGTGTGGAACTTTGAGGCATCATTTATTACCAGCCTTTAGGCTCAAGTGTAGATTCGAAACACTAGTATTCGGTTTGAGATATTAAGTACAAATGTATATGAATACAAAGAATGCATTGGTATCAAAAAGTTTTTTAAAAAAATGTCCCAGTAGCTTAAGACAGAAAGGTAGCTCAAATCCAAGATGGTATATAGAAGCTGCCACCGTTCATTGGGGCATTTCTTGCACTGACATGTCAAATAAAACAACTCAATTTCATTTTGTTAAAACTCGCATTCTTAAGCTTGTTGTTCTGAAGCAATGAAAAATGACAAGGGAAATTTTAACAGAAAACCAAAGAAGCATGAAATATGTTTACAAGCCAAAAATCACTACATCAACTCCAAAATGATTTAGGTTTTTCTGCTAATTTTACTCACTAGTGACACTGTGAGGTAACGATAACTATCTCTTTTAAGTGTGTGTTTCAATCAATGTCTATGCCACAAAAGACTGAATATTACTGAAGCAAATTAGACAGCAATGCTTTGTATATTTATAGAAACTTCTCAGTCTTCCTATTCCTGATTAAACTTTTCAAGGCAGTTCAAAATATTGTGCCATAAATTCACACCATTTTAGCTAAAACTTCTGTCTAAGGTCTTGGCAATTTTTTTCTCGAAAGTTTTTCATCATTCGTTACACAAAACAGAAATTGCATCTCTTAGGATCATGCACTAATGTACTATTACAGCTAAAATGTGCAAATAATCCTTATTAAATTACAAAGAGCATCTCTAAACCGTACCATCCAGGGCAATGCTAGCGGAAGCAGCATGCTAAGTGGCGTAAAACACAACCATGTGGTGGCCAACTCCAGTGAAAAATACATCACATAATTCGCCTCATTCTATAGGACAAACACATACACACACACACACACTTTGATTCATTTCTTTTGCTGAAATACCAGAGTAAGCTGGTTTTAATAACACAAATAACCTTGTAGGTAGATAAACTGCCTGCATCAGCCACCAGCAGCTCCACCTTCCAGTCTTGGTCACCCTAAGCTGGTGATGTTCGAGCGACCACCAGGCGGATTGACAATACGATGTCCAGACCGACGTGGCACGTTGTCATCAAACTGGGCACCTAACATGCATTAAACAAAGCGATTAATTAAAGTTAATCATCATACTTTATTTGGCAATTAAAAGAAAACAAAGGTGGTGTGCTAGTACAGCATTAGGTACTGCACCCTCACAGCCGCAGGGTCTAATCCTGACCTCAGGTGCCGCGGCTGTGTAATTTCCACGTTCTCTCAGCCACTGCATAGACTTCCTCCAGGTGCTCTGGATTCCTTGCAGATCCCAAAGATGTGTCAGTAAGTTAACTGGCTAAGGGAAACTGCCTCATGTAGATCAACAGCAGAAAAAATAAACAAAGTTTGGGGGTGTATGGGAAAGATTTAAGTTTCATGGATCCATGAAAATGAGGAGAGAAAAAGTGGGAATAATCAGCCTGCTACCATGGACCCAAATGGCATAATGCCTCTTTATGTTGGTAATCTATTCAGAATAACTCCTGTTCTATGCCTGCAACTTCTATCATGGGCACTAATCTCCCAAGCAAAGGGCATCTTCAAAAGGCAGAGGCAGCATTAGTCATTAAGGACCCCATCACTCAGGACATGCCCTCCTCTCATTCCTGCCATCAAGGAGAAGGCACAGGATCCTAAAGACAAATGTTCCATGTTTTAGGAACAGCTTATCCCCCTCCACCATCAGATTTCCATATGGACAAAGAACTCGTACACTACCTCACTTTTTTTTTGCTCTCTTTGCACGGATTATTTAATTTTTAATGTCTTTCTTATTGTATGATTTTTTATATGTATTGCAATATTCTGCTACTGCAAAACACCAAATTTCACAACATATACCAGGGACATTGTACCTGACTCTGATTCAATAAGACCATAAGATATAGGAGCAGAATTTGTCAATTCATCCCATTTGAGTCCATCCCACCATGGCTGATTTATTATCCCCCTCACCCCATTCTCCTGCTTTCTCCCCATTACCTTTGATGCCCTTAATAATCAAGAACTTATCACCCTCTGCTTTAAATGTACCAAATGACTTGGCTTCTACAATCGTCTGTGGCAATGAATTCCACAGATTCACCACCCGCGAGCTAAAGAAACTCCTCCTTGTCTCTGTTCTAAATGGTCATCCTTTTATTCTGAGGCAGTGCCCTCTGGTCCTAGACTCCTCCACTATAGAATACATCCTCTCAACATCCACTCTCAGTATTTCAATATTTGATAGGTTTAAGTAAGATCCTCCCTCATTTTTCCAAGCTCCATAGTCATCAAACACTCCTCATACATTAACTCTTTAATTCCAGGAATCATTCTGGTGAACCACCTCTGGACCCTTTCCAATGCTGTTTAGATAAGGGGCCCAAAATCACGACACTCCAAGTACAGTCTGACCAGTGCCTTATAAAGCCATAGCATTGCATCCTTGCTTTCATATTCTAGTACACTTGAAATGAATGCTAACATTGCATTTACTTTCCTTATCACCAACTCAATCTGCAGGTTAACCTTCCATAGTAGGAGAGCAGAAACAGTGGCTAAAGGAGAAAAAAAATCAAGCATTTACATGTTACCTTTCAAGACATCCCAAATGAAGCACTTTTTGAGGTATGATTATTCTTGTAGGGAAATATGGCTAAATTATGTACTTCAGAAACATTGATTGAGGGACTACCCATTACACAAGGCATCAAGGATAAATGCTGATATGGAATCCTTTAGGTCCACTTGAGAAAAGAGCAATTGGGTTTCATTTGATATCCAAAAAGCAACATTCCTGGGAGTGCTGGACCCCTTTGGCAGCCGAGACTTTCTGCTTTATTGGTGCTGCAGCAGTTCTCCAAGTGGAAGTTGGACTGAAGAGAACCCATGGCATTTGCACATCATCACCACAAAGGACCATTGTAATTACTAACTTTGTCTGACTACAAGATCTTTATCTGAATATATTTGTCACATACTCACAATTTGCACTGTTCCATTCCTGTCAAATTAATCTCATCGGCTATGTCCGTCATGGTTACACTAACCTCATATGTATTATCTGGCTATCACTGCCTCGAAGGTATCTTTATTGACAGGGTGAACACAGAGCTAAGCTATCCACTCCATAGACTTCTGTTGTTAATATGTATCACAGGGCTTGAGTAGCCATGTACAGAACTCATTCAGTGAGCTTCTAAAATATCCACGTTGCCAACGCCCTGCACCTTACTTAATTAACAAACCATCTACCTAGTGCTAGCTTTCAATCCTCAGTGCATAACACAGATGCTTAAGCAAGATGAAGAGAGTGAAGGTCATAAATTGTGTGGAGGACTCTGTGGGCTGTCAATTTTTTTACCATTAAGGGGTGTCCTGGTTTATCTTCACGTCAGGTACTAACACATAAAGCAAATTATACCTTTATACATTAATGAATTTAATGGATTTAAGGATTTAATGAACTTCCTATAACATCATAAATATTCACCATACTGGATTCTCAGTATGCTTGCAATGATCTTTCTTAGCTCCAAGGGTAAATTGTAGACTGCAATAAGTTACACAGGATTGAATTTTTATAACTTTGTCTGATGTAATTGACTTTCTAGGAGCATGTATAAGACTATGACTACTGCTTTTTGTAAAGACTGGTACCCGACCACATGGTTAGTAAGGCACTCTTCCTTATTCTAGAATAAAGGTATTCTCTAGCCCCTTTGAAGTCTGTGTCCAATTTACTTGTGATCAATTTAAACAGAATTTTCGTAACAAAAATTAATTTCCCTAAGAGTTTTACTTCTCAAATTTTGCTCCCTGTAACAAATTATTAAGCATGCTGTAAAGTTTCACTGCTAATGTAATGGCCTCTCTGTAATGTTGCCCTGCTAAGGTAATGGTTTCTCTAGCAGCAATGTTTGGGTTATGACCAGCGATAACAGGGTATGTTAGCCAGTGAGCGGGATGTTGTTCTTTCTTGTGGGTCTGGGAGAGGGTTTCTCACGGTCTTTTGCCGGGGAGAGATGAGGAGAGAAGACGCGAATGGAGAGAGTTGATAGACTGTCGGACAGAGTGAACATGGAGCAAGGGTCTGAAGGTCAGTGACGATCAGAGGAGATTGAGGGTGGGACGAACGGCCTTATCAGTGAGCTCCAACATTTGCACATTAGACCGTTTCATGAGAATGGGCCCTTTTCTTTTTTTTTTGTTTCTTTACCAACCATAGTCAAATTAAGAATTATAAAGCTCATTTAATTGCATATAGTGTACTGTTTGTTATTTTGTGGTTGTAGCGGTGTGCTACACGCAGCGCTAAAATTACGACACGGAGTCGGTAACTGCAGTCGAAGGAAAAAACTTTATTCAAAATCTTCAGCCTCACTTTTAAGCCTTCCTCAACCTGCCCCCCGTGGCGCAGAGGCTCCAAAGCTCTGTGCTCGCAAACCCCCGTAGGCTATCTAATTGTGAGTCGGTTCGGATGTGCCAGGAAATGGGTCGCCACATAACCCCCCCCCCCAGAACCGGCAATACACCCCCCCAATGTCCACAGTCTGGGCCAGAACCTGCTTGGGAGGTCGGCCTCTGCGCCGAGGTGCCGGAAACTCGGCCGGTTGCGCCAGGTCCACATGGGCCGGTTTGAGGCGGTCCACCGTGAAAACCTCCTCTTTCCCCCCAACGTCCAGCACGAACGTGGACCCGTTGTTCTGGAGCACCATAAACGGCCCCTCGTATGGCCGCTGCAGCGGTGGCCGATGCCCGCCCCTTCGTACAAACACAAACTTACAGTTCTGTAGGTCTTTGGGTACGCAGGTCGGGTGCCGCCCGTGCTGTGAAGTGGGTATGGGGGCCAGGTTACCGAGCTTCTCGCGTAGTCTGTCCAGGACTGCTGCGGGATCTTCCTCCCCCGTGGGGCTGGTAGGAACTCCCCGGGGATGACCAGGGGCGTGCCGTATACCAACTCGGCCGACGAGGCGTGCAGGTCGTCCTTGGGCGCTGTGCGGATGCCGAGTAGGACCCAGGGAAGCTCATCCGCCCAGTTGGCTCCTCGCAGGCGGGCCATGAGGGCCGACTTCAGGTGACGGTGGAAACGCTCCACTAGCCCGTTCGACTGTGGGTGGTAGGCAGTGGTGTGGTGCAGCTGAGTCCCCAAAAGGCTGGCCATAGCTGACCACAGGCTGGAGGTGAACTGGGCGCGTCTGTCGGAGGTAATGTGGGCTGGTACACCAAAGCGAGATATCCAGGTGGCGATCAGGGCTCGGGCGCAAGATTCTGAGGTGGTGTCGGTGAGCAGGACCGCCTCTGGCCATCTTGTGAACCGGTCCACGATAGTCAGGAGGTAACGCGCTCCGCGCGACACTGGCTGGGGGCCCACGATATCCACATGAATGTGGTCGAAACGCCGGTGGGCGGGATGGAACTGCTGCGGTGGGGCTTTGGTGTGCCGTTGCACCTTGGCTGTCTGGCAGTGCATGCACGTTTTGGCCCATTCACTGACCTGTTTGCGGAGTCCGTGCCAAACGAACCTGCTGGAAACCATCCGGACAGTCGTCCGGATGGAGGGATGCGCCAAGTTATGAATGGAGTCAAAAACATGGCGCCGCCAGGCTGTCGGGACTACGGGACGGGGCTGGCCGGTGGCGACGTCACAGAGTAAGGTCCTCTCACCCGGGCCCTCGGGGAGGTCCTGGAGCTGCAGACCGGAGACTGCGGTTCTGTAACTCGGAATCTCCTCATCCGCCTGCTGCGCCTCTGCCAGTACCCCTTGGGAAAGGGCATGAACGGTAGGGCGAGAGAGCGCATCCGCCACGACATTGTCCTTACCCAAGATGTGCCGGACATGCGTCGTGTATTCAGAGATGTAGGACAGGTGGCGTTGCTGGCGGGACGACCAGGGGTCGGACGCTTTCGTAAACGCAAAGGTAAGCGGTTTGTGGTCCGTGAACGCGGTGAAGGGCCGACCTTCTAGGAAGTACCTGAAATGCCGGATTGCCAGGTAGACCGCCAACAGTTCTCGGTCGAAAGCACTGTACTTGAGCTCGGGTGGCCGCAGGTGTTTGCTGAAAAACGCCAGGGGTTGCCAGCGACCTGCGATGAGCTGCTCCAGCACCCCACCGACTGCCGTGTTTGATGCGTCCACTGTGAGGGCGGTAGGGGTGTCCATTCTGGGATGTACTAGCATTGCGGCGTTCACCAAAGCTTCCTTCGTTTGAACGAAAGCGGTGGCGGACTCCTCGTCCCAGGTAATGTCCTTGCTCGGACCCGACATCAGGGCGAACAGGGGGCACATGATCCGGGCAGCTGAAGGGAGGAAGCGGCGGTAGAAATTGACCATACCTACGAATTCCTGAAGGCCTTTGATCGTGGTGGGTCGGGGAAAGTGGCGGACCGCATCTACCTTAACGGGCAGAGGGGTTGCCCCGTCTTTAGTAATCCTGTGGCCCAGGAAGTCAATGGTATCGAGTCCGAACTGGCATTTGGCGGGGTTGATTGTAAGACCGTACTCACTCAGTCGGGCGCAGAGTTGATGGAGGTGGGACAGATGCTCCTGACGATTGCTGCTGGCTATGAGGATGTCATCCAAATAGATGAACGCGAAGTCCAGGTCCCGTCCCACCGCGTCCATTAACCGCTGGAATGTCTGTGCGGCATTCTTCAGGCCGAACGGCATGTGGAGGAACTCGAAAAGGCCAAACGGGGTGATGAGAGCCGTTTTGGGGACGTCGTCAGGATGCATCGGGATTTGATGGTACCCTTGGACGAGGTCTACCTTGGAGAAGATCCGTGCGCCGTGCAGGTTTGCTGCAAAGTCCTGAACGTGCGGCACAGGGTAGCGGTCCGGTGTGGTAGCCTCGTTCAGCCTGCGGTAGTCGCCGCACGGTCTCCAGCCTCCCGTCGCTTTGGGCACCATGTGCAGGGGGGAGGCCCATGGGCTGTCGGACCGCCGGATGATCCCCAATTCCTCCATCCTCTGGAACTCCTCCTTCGCCAGTCGGAGCTTGTCCGGGGGAAGCTGCCGAGCGCGGGCGTGGAGGGGTGGTCCCTGGGTCGGGATGTGGTGCTGTACGCCGTGCCTGGGCATGGCCGCTGTGAACTGCGGAGCCAGAACTGATGGGAAATCCGCCAGAACCCTGGTGAAGTCGTTGTCGGACAGCATGATGGAGCCGAGGTGAGGGGCTGACAACTGGGCTGCACCCAGGGAGAACGTCTGAAAGGTCTCGGCGTGGACCAGTCTCTTCCTGGGCAGGTCGACCAGTAGGCTGTGAGCCCGCAAAAAATCCGCACCCAGAAGTGGTTGGGCTACAGCGGCCAGTGTGAAGTCCCACGTGAACTGGCTGGAGCCGAACTGTAGCTGCACCTGACGGGTGCCATAGGTCCTTACTGTGCTGCCATTCACGGCCCTCAGGGGGGGACCCAGTGCCCTGCTGCGGGTGTCGTAACTCGTCGGAGGTAAAACGCTGATCTCAGCCCCAGTATCGACCAAAAACTGGCGTCCCGACCTTCTATCCCACACATACAGGAGGCTATCCCGATGGCCAGCCGCCGTAGCCATCAGCGGCGGCTGGCCCTGGCGTTTCCCGGGAACTTGCAGGGCGGGCGACAACGGCGGGCTTCTGCACCCCAGCGCTGGTGGTAGAAGCACCAGTGTTCCTTGGGCCGGGGGTTGGCGGGCTCAGCGGCCGGGCCTGGACTGGTTTGCTGCTCGGAGCGTGGCCGGGTGATCTGTGCGATGGACGCCCCGCTCACCTTTTTGGCATTCCACAGCAAGTCCGCCTGGGCTGCCACCTTCCGGGGGTCACTGAAATCCGCGTCGGACAGCAGCAGACGTATGTCCTCGGGCAGCTGCTCCAGGAATGCCTGCTCAAACATGAGGCAGGGTGAGTGTCCGTCGGTTAGAGACAACATCTCATTCATTAAAGCCGATGGAGGTCTGTCGCCCATGCCATCCAGGTGCAGTAAACGGGCAGCCCGCTCGCGCCGTGAGAGTCCGAAAGTCCTGAGGAGCAGGGCTTTGAGTTCCGTGTACTTGCCGTCTGCCGGGGGCGACTGTACGAACTCCGCGACCTGGGCCGCTGTGTCCTGGTCGAGGGAGCTCACCATGTAGTAGTAGCGGGTGTCTTCTGAGGTGATCTGGCAAACGTGGAATTAGGCTTCGGCTTGCTGGAACCATAGGTTCGGGCGCTGTGTCCAGAAACCCAGCAGTTTCAACGAAACCGCATGAACAGAGGCGGCGGCGGTCATTTCTGGTCCAAAAATCGTTTGGACCGTCGGGGTCACCAATTGTAGCGGTGTGCTACACGCAGCGCTAAAATTATGACACGGAGTCGGTAACTGCAGTCGAAGGAAAAAACTTTATTCGAAATCTTCAGCCTCACTTTTAAGCCTCCCTCAACCTGCCCCCCGTGGCGCAGAGGCTCCAAAGCTCTGTGCTCGCAAACCCCCGTAGGCTATCTAATTGTGAGTCGGTTCGGATGTGCCAGGAAATGGGTCGCCACATGGTACTGATTTGTAACGGGACACATCGCGCAGCATCCACCCAAACAAGATTTCTTAAGTTTGGCCGGGCCAGGGACTGTCTTCCCCTAGGTTACACCGCTAGCCAAACCGAGAGTTACACTTAGGAGATGGCCCAGACTACTCAGCTCCTAAAGATGTTCAGTGTTTTAATAAGATTGAGACTAATGTGCTGTGACTTCAACTGTGTGTTCCCATTTACAGAGATAACCTTTCCCTCACCCTATACATCAAGCATCTATCTACCTCAGCATGAAAAATATTCAAAGTCCCTTTTCTTCAAAGTGCAGTGGAAACAGTTCCAGACATCCAGGACCTTGACAGCAAATATTTTGCCTCCTCTCTGCATTACATAGGCAAACTCTTATTTTGCAAACAGGTTGATAAGACATTTGAAAGCTTCCAAATTTTTGATTCTCATTATGACCTTCTCAATTGTATATATCTTTCTATCCTTCCTCATGTACATTTTCCCATTCACACCACTGATGCTCTCTATTTACCACACCAACATCCAAATAAAAAATTGGAGCGGCATTTATTAAAATTGATCAAGATCATGGCTGATCATCTACTGTACCTCAACCAATTTTCCCACCCTTTCCTGGTATCCCTTGATTTCATGAATAATAAGAAATTATACACACACACACACACACACACACACACACGCACACAGGAACTGTTTTCTATGATTCACCACACTCTGCATGAAGAAACTTCTCAACACCACTAAATTAAGATTCACAAACAATGCAAATAAGGTGACCTAAAAAAATTGGTTTGAACTACTTAGGCAGGATCTGCATGATTAAGAAGTCACTCCTGGTCTACATCAGCAGGGGAATTTTTATGTTTTATTCTGTTTTCCCTAACCAGCTGAAAGGGCAAGGAAACAACATGCTCTAAAAATATATACTAAATGCATAATTATCCACTGATATTTAAGTCTCCTCCCTAGAGCTTGAAATAATTACTTCCTTAAGCACACACACAGATGAACTTCTCTTCTTTGCTTACATTAATACATCTCACCTGAAAGACTAAACCCAGACTGATGCAGGTTCCGCACCGGTGGGGGATGCGTCTTCGTCGGGGATGTCTTGGTTGAGGGAGCTGGGGTGGCATACTTGGGTGTAACTGGAAGTTCATACACTGGACCATCATACATCCCTCGAGATACTGGATGCAATTCCGTTGACTTAGTGGAGTTCGTTGATGAGTAGATATCAATGACAGGACCAAGGAAAGATCAGAGAGAGGTTAACAACTTCACATATAATTCACACTCTTCCCTGAAAGATATTTACATACTGTTTCTCATTATTAATACATACATCTCAATCAGAGCAATACGTGCTTCAAATTTTGTGTCAAGAAATTATCTATGAAAATAAAAATGTGTATTATGGGAGGTGGAATGAGAAGAAACAAAATTCAGAGAACAACTTCAAAGTAGATGCAGGAACTCATCTTGCAATTTTTATGCACATAAAATCATTGAGAACAAACGCTCATCTCCTAACTAAGAAAGCAGTCATCACTAATTGAACTTACAATAAGAAGTTATTGTTCTTCTTAAATGATTGAACTTGCTCTCAGATGGCTGGGATAAAACTGATTTATTATTGAATTTTAGATTCATCAGCAGAGATACCTGGGATTTGTTCATCTCTCAACCTCAATCCACTGGGGATACACAACATCATAGATGTTTGACTTTAAACTTAACAATTTTCACATATTCTGAAAAATATTTAACACATGGCCGTGTCTCTATAGACAATAGACAGTAGGTGCAGGAGTGGGCCATTCGGCCCTTCTAGCCAGCACCACCATTCACTGTGATCATACACAATCAGTACCCCATTCCTGCCCTCTCCCCATATCCCTTGACCCCCGCTATCTATGAGCTCTATCTAACTCTCTCTTGAATGCATCCAGAGACTTGGCCTCCACTGCCTTCTGGTGCAGAACATTCCACATATCCACCACTCTCTGGGTGAAAAAGTTTTTCCGCATCTCTGTTCTAGATGGCCTACCCCTTATTCTTAAACTGTGGCCTCTAGTTCTGGACTCACCCATCAGCAGGAACATGCTTCCTGCCTCCAGCGTGTCCAATCCCTTAATAATCTTATATATTTCAATCAGATCCCCACTCATCCTTCTAAATTCCAGTGTATACAAGCCCAGTCGTTCCAATCTTTCAACATACGACAGTCCCACCATTCCAGGAATTAGCCTTGTGAACCTACACTGCACTCCTGCACTCCTATAATTGACCTTTCTTTGTATCCATTAATGTGCATTGTCTTCTGCTGGACCACAAGTTCTTGCCTCCACCTTGCTTTCTCCAGTTTTCCTTTTCCCTTTGCCATTAAGCTTCTTTACTCTGTCCTTAGGTATTTTAAACCTGAAGACTTCAGCAAATCAACCTTCCCATTTTCCTGCTGCAATCCCAGCACCAGCTCTCCCTTGGAACATTCATTACTGCCTCATCACAAGGGGCAACCCCAAATGCAGCACTCCCTTTTTCTCGCTACAGCTCCTGTCCTGCACAGATTAACATTGCCAAACACCTTCATTCTTGCAGCCCTTTTGGATTCTGTAACTAAAATGGCTGCCATTGACCCTTTTTGTATTTGCCTCAGAACATTCATCCACTTGTAAATAAAACACTTGAATACATATGGCTGAAGGAGATAGCTTTTCCCTCAATGAGCCTCTCCCACACGGCTACCCTTTACTCTCATCAGACCATCACCTTCACCTTTCTACTCCTGGCACTTTTTCCACAACCTTGTTCCACCCTCATGCTTCTCATTTAACATTACTGCCTATTCTTGTATCTATGTTGTTTCTCTTTTCTTCATGATAATCCATTTTGGGAGATTCCTTATCCTCACTGATTTCAAATGCAATCAAGTCATCAATTTTATTACATTTTTACTATATACATAACATGTATAAGCACATACTATACATAGAAACAAGATGTTTCTCTGATCCAGAGTGTAAAGCATAGTAGTACACATAACACACGATACTTACGAAGGCATGGGTAAAATCTACAGATGAATCACACTAAAATAACATTTTTCCTCCCTAAATCACTTAAAATGCATAAACTCTCACTCATACTTATGAATACTTTCAGAACTTGCAATTCCAAAAGGACTTGCTACTCTAAACATTATCACCACAGTTCAGAAAAACGGATCCCTTTTGCACTTGGCTGTCTAGTCACACTCTCCTTTCTCCTCTAATCACCACTTTCAATGAGCACTCTTGAAGAAGCTTTCTCCAAATCCCTGCAGTTTCACATTTCTAACCATGTAGCCTTTAAGTCACTTCATCGTAACCTTTCTTCAGCAATCATCTACTAAGCCAAACTCTTTTCTATGCCATGATGCCCTTGTGCCCATTACAAACATACCCCTTTCTCATACCATGGTATAACTCTCACCTGCACTCTTCTTTCTGAGGATTGCAATTCTGTGCATCTCTGGTGGAAATTAATCATTTTTACTTATAGAGTACAGCACTCATTATACCCTATGAGGTCGAACTACGCTGGCCATAGGTGATTACATCATATGGATGAGAAGAGAGAAGAGCTGAGCAAAATGGGCCTACTTCATGTAGCTTTTATGATCTGATTTAAGAGTCTCAGAGGGCTTGATGTGTTATCAGCAAGGACAGGGATGGCATTACTCCTGGCTGGGTAAACTTGTCCAGAGATCACAGATTCTAAGTAAGGAAACAGCCAATTACTTGTGAGAGAAGAAAATTCTTCACCCAGAGGGTAGTGAATTTTCTTCATTCTATACCAAAAGGAGCCATGTTGGCACAGTTGCTAACTATATTCAAAATAAAAATAGTTTGTTTTAGGGTTTAAGGAAATAAATGGATATGGGGTTTCTACAGGAAAGTGGCATTGAGATAATAGATAAGTTGTTACCTTACTAAAACTTCACATAGGAATTAGATGTTTATTTATTTACTTGTCCAGACTATCGATGACTTACCATGACCCCAAACAGTACCCAACCACCCATCTGCAAAACCTCTTTCGGTCCAAAAATTCCAGCACTGAAAACTAATAGGCAACAAATCCTTCAGCTGTCTCGCATTCAGTTATTTAATGACTGTTCCGTAACTTCATTTGCCTGCATCTATTAATATTAAAGACATACAATTGCATGCACCTTCACAATTCCTCACCTTGTTGCGGATCTTAATACGTTGGTAAATATATTCAGGGAATGGTTTGCGGGGGATGAACCGTCCTGTTCCCTGGTTTACGTACAGGTTCCCATCTTCCAGGACTATATTCCCTTGACTAATGACCACCAGTGGAGCACCACGGCATTCTATACCCTCAAAAATATTGTATTCCACAGCCTGGTACAGAAATACATTTTTGAAAAGAGTCAGCTGATGATCAAATATCACTTTTATTTTTTGAAAGAACCTTAATTTTTAAGTATAACACATTTTACTGATGTACTTATCCAAATTCAGCTGATCAAGGCACACTACCTTAAAGATCATGAGCTAAAATTTCCATCCAATACTTCAAATAAATATTCCCAAGTTCTTGAAACCAACTTTCTCCAAAACAACAATTGCTCTGGACAACTTCTAGCTAATATGTGTTTTCAATGAAACGACTCCTGCTCCATCTCAAGTAGTGAAATTCCTTACCGAGCGGTGTGTCTTGGCAGAGATTGTTTTAACAGTGTCTGGGTCCCAAATGACGATGTCAGCATCAGATCCCACAGCTATCCTGCCCTTTCTTGGGTACAAGTTAAAGATTTTGGCAGCATTAGTGCTGGTGACAGCGACAAATTGATTCTCATCCATTTTACCTGTGGCCTTTCAACAAAAAGAAGAATTTCAGTCTAGAGTAACACACTGAATGTGGACTATCAGCCCAGATTCAAACTGATTTTGTCAAACAGAACAATCCCAGTCCAATTCCTTGCTCGTTGCTGGGCAGTGCAAGGAACTCCTTCTCAAGCGCCCATCACAATTTCTTTGATTGCTTCTCTTTCTATTTTTCTACAGGTAATAAGCCAATATATATTAAATTAATCCATTATTTACCCATTCTACTATCCAGGTCACAAAAGGGGAACAATTCACCTAGTACCATACCTTTTAGATATAAGGAGTTATATCTGAGGCTTGATTCCATTGATATTGCAGAATCCATTCTGCAGAAGCAGAAACTGTGTGCTTGTTATGATGGTCTTCAACTCAATGGGATTTGTTCTCAAAATCATATTTTGTATGGCTTGGGCTCTGTGCAGGTAACTTGACTGCATTATGATCATCCGAAAGCTGATGCAGGTGCAAGAATTAGTAAAGACTATTCTTCACTAATTTTCTGATGCATATATCTAACAACTATATACTTGGACACAGGAAGATCTAGCAGCCACTAAATTATAAATGGACACATCACCTTGTCAGTTTCTAAACCGTAGCAGATGGCATATTTGTGAAAGGTCGGGCAATAGTCAAAACTCTAACAGACTACAACTTGTATGAGGCTTTTCTGTTCCTCATTGATTGCACTAAAGAGTCTCAAAAAGAATTAAGGATTGCCAATTGCATTCACATGAACAGTAGTGTGTTAACAAAAATACATTAAACCTGTCAGCATTACTTCCCTATCCTCTTTCTTTCTACTTAAATATCCTACTCTTACTGCTTCAACAGTATACTGTTTTAGAATCCATCAGTTTCATTTTACTGCTCTGACAGCGAGGTTAAAAAAAATCCCTATGTATTCCTTCTCATCATCCAAATTTTGCTAAAATAACTTACCACAGCTTTCTCCCAAATAATGCTCATTCTTTCTTCAATGCCATTGGTGCCTTCCGGGATTAAGCAGAAGTTATCTTTTCCAATGGCTTTCTGAGCAGTGGTAAAGGTACTATGGCCACTTCCCGTAACCTGCAGGTCTCCACTAGGGGCAAAAAAAAATTCGTTGTCATGTTGTTGTACGGTAGCAAAGAGATTAACTTTTTTTAAATTTATGGTTTGCAGCAACAGAACAGCACGGCACAGTCCTCAAAGAAACTATTCCCCAAGATGTGAAGAACTTGCCCTTTGCCTATTTTTGTCAGCTCAAAAGGAATCCTAATTTCCAGAAGTGATGTCATCAAAGCGGCTTGATAACCAGTCACAGACTTTATTCCAGGAAGCAAGCAAACTTCTGTTTTTAAATAGTTTTAAAAAAATGCTATTCAATGTTCTAATTAGAGATTGAAATAGGCACACACAGATAACCTTAAAAGGGTTAAAATAAAACTGAACTTTGAATATCAATCTGAAGGAAATACAATACACATCATTTAGTAGGGAAAAAAAACTGCTAGAGCAACTCAGTTGGCTAGGCAGCATCTGTAGGGACAGGAGGATGGTTGATATTATGGGCCAAGACCCTGCAACACTCGGTCAACTATCTCTCTGCCTCCACAAATGCTGCCTGACCAGTGGAGTTCCTCTGGCAATTTGTGTGTTTGCTCCAGATTCCAGCACCTGCAGTCTCTTGTAGTTATGCATCAATTAGTGTTTAGGACAAGACAGCTTGCAAAGCAGTGGTAAAATACTACCACATTATTTAAAAGTCCCTTAGATCTTATGGAGAAAATAGCAGGGTTTCCACACTATTTTCAACAGGTCTAGTTCAAAACAAGCTTTTATTCTCATCAGCTAAAGTAATTTCATTTGATTTCATTGGAGACAACCGTGAAAAGCAGCCTGTGAGGAGCATTTAATCCCTAGCAGAAACACTGGGATTGGGTCTCAGCAACAGATCCAACCAGTTCCCCTCACCACCATCCTCCTCTGTCTACAGGACTGGTCCTCGCCTCAATAATCTCTCCTTCAGCTCCTCCCAATTTCTTCAAACTCAACGGGTAGCCCTGGGCAGCAGCATGGCCCCCCGCTAGGTCTGCCTTTTCGTTGGTGACATAAAACAGTCCATGTTTTAAGCCTTCCCTGGTAATGCCCCCCAACTCTTCCAGCACCTCCCAAACATCAGCACTTACCCTATCTTCCCAATTTCTTAACAGGGATAGAGTTCCTCTTGTCCTCACCTACCATCCCATGAACTTCTGCATGCATCACATTGTTTTCCACCATGTCCGCCATCTTCAACAGGATCCTACTACCCAAACAATCTTTACCTTTCCCCATTCTCTGCTTCTGGCACCGATCACTACCTCCATCATTCCCTTGTCTATTCACCCTCCCCACTAATCTCCCTCTTGGCACACATCCCTGCAAGTGACAGAAATGCTACACCTGACCATTCACCTCCTCCCTTACCTCCATCTAGGGCCCCAAACGGTCCTTCCAGGTGAGGCAATATTCACCTGTGAATCTGTTGAGTTCACTGAGCGTATCCGGTCCTGCTCCTCTACGTTGGTGAGACCTAACGTAAACTCTGTGAAAGCTTTGTTGGCCACCTTTGCTCCTTCCACCAAAAGCAGAATTCCTTGGTGAGCAACCATTGTAATTCCTATCCCTATTCCCGATGTGACATGATGGTCTTTTCTGCCACTCTTGATCACTCTTGAAGGTGACACAGTCCGAAAATAAATCAGGACAGTTGTCAATGTGCTTTTTATTCACATTAGAAAACCACTATAATTATAGAGGGAGTTAGTTTTAATAACAGAACTAAAAATTACATTTTAACTGTATTTGTAAAACATATAAAAACACCTAAATGGGTTTAATTGCCACTATCTTTTTTTTTACCTATCACCCAAGAATATCTAATTTTACAATGGCATAAATCTAGTTTTTCCTAAGTCTATAACAGAACCTTCTCTACAGATTCTCTAAGTGATTTCACAATCAATACAAATAAATGATTTTGTGGGCAGTGGTACAAAACCACATATAATCAGGAAGGGCCCAGTACTAAGACAGCTGATGTCAGTCTGGTGAGAGTGAATGTACTCGGCCCTAGCCTGGGCGTATAAGAGAGGTGGATGGGGCAAGTCTGAGCAAGGGGTCCTGGTTTAGACTGCCAACTATACACCAGCCAGTGTGACGTCACTGAGCAACACAAGGGTCAAATTGCTAGTGTAAGTGCGCAGATAGTACATGAAGAGCAGTACAAATAATTAATGAAGGGTTTCAGATCCATTGAGGCCACTTCAAATTAATATAAGGATGAACCCAGGCAGAATATTGTTGCAATCATCCCTGCTAAGTATATGGTGTGTTCTTGGATTATATTATTATGGTTTAAAACAGCACTTGCAGGATAAATTACCTAACTATAAGAAATACATTAAAATTCAATGTTCTCATTGCATACATTAATCATTTGAAATAATAAAGAAAAAGAAATTGGTCTCTATCACTCAGTGCCTTGGGTTTGCCAGGCACACATGTCAAAATGATGTAACTCTCCTACCAGGCTAACAGTGAACTCAGGTGGTCAGGTGTTGTGGGATCAGGACTCAGTGGTGGTGATGCCACAAAGGCCGCAGCCTTGGCCCAATTTCTGCTCCAATAATGTGTTCCATCTGTCCCAAGGCTTGCAGTGATTGGCTCTCCAAAAACTACAGCTCCTGTTAATAAAGGAACATACAGAATCTGGCACTGGAGTCCTCCTATGAAATACCACTCAATGGTTTTATTCTTCAAAAAGTAAAACCTCAAAATAATTAAAAAGAGCAATTAATAGTTGTTTGAATGCACTAAGACCATAATAAGACATAGGAGCAGAATTTGGCCATTCAGCCCATCGAGCCAATACATAGCAATATTGGTTACATTTATACAGAAAGCAATTTTTTCCCAGGCAATTAGTTTTCAATGACCTCATGATCTAGCCATAAAGAGAATCTTGGGGGGGAGAAAAACACCAGAAATGGCCATTCAGCTTCTTGTCTCCTCTACATTTGATTGTTCAGCTCTAGTTCAATTGTTTCTGTAGCAGCTTATGAGATGTTCATTATACTTTTGATATTTCAACACAAAACATAGCCTGGCTCTCCTCAGTACCACACCGAAGAAGTGTTGCACCTGTTGGGCTTCTGTCTCCCTTCCCAGGTAGTTGTAAAAGTTCATGTGACACAACTGTGAAGGAAGTTTCAATGCTGTCCTGCTAATCCAACATTTCTAGGTCAGATTGATATGCTGCTTGTGGAAGCTTATTGGAAACACATTGACCTTTTCTACATTTTAACACTGATGCCAGTTCAGAAGTGCCACAGTTACTGTAAAATTCAATGGATGCTCTGAGACAAACTTGAAACGTATTGTAAGAATATAAGTCATTTATTCTAACCTGGAACCCATCCAATTTGGAGACTCCACCTGCTGTCTAATGGAGTGACACACAGATCTGTGTGGCTGCAATTAACTCCTCCTTTTCCCCAATTTAAACTTTGAATTGGGATGAATTAGGTATTCAGTGTTTTTGGGACCTGTTTATCTCAGGATCTCTTGCTTCATTTGACCAATTGTCAACTAAATTTGCACTCCCAAAAACACATTTTTATAGATACCTTCAAATTAGAGATTTCTTACGTATTCAATTAACTACTTTTCCTATAGGTCCTGATAAAAATTTAATGAACGATCTTTTAAATTTAAAACCTGTTGTTAGAGGCTCTATTACTGGTATCTATAACTTGTTGATTGATTCTAGACAAGACTTTTTAGATAAAATAAAAAAAGCTTGGGAGGATGACCTAAATTGTCAGATTTCTGATGATAGATGGAATAAAATTATTAAATGGGTTAATAAATCATCTTTCTGTGCTCGTCATTCTCTTCTACAATTTAAAGTGGTTCATAGAGCTTACATTTCTAAACAGAAGATGTCCAGTTTTTAATCCAAATGTTTCTCCACTTTGTAATAAATGCAACTCTGCTGATGACTCTTTAATTCATATGTGTTGGTTTTGCCCTAAAATTGAAAAGTTTGGGCGGGAAGTAAACTTTGAATTTTTATTTTTTATTTGTTGCATCTTAGAGGGGAGTAGTTATTCCTATGTCACAATCTTTAAGAAGTGGAAAGCAGCTTCCTGAATCCAGTAATGGAGAAGGGAAAAAGTCAGAGGAAACACCAGCTTGGGCAGAGTGTCTGGAAAATTCGCTTATCGATCTGGATAAGAAGATAGACAACAACACGGTAAAACTTCATGCTACCTCTTCTGAGATGAAGTCATTACGAGAGAGTTTTCAGTTTGAGCAGGAAAACATTATCTCCCTGAATTCTGAACTTAAAGAGGCGAAGCAGCAAATCATAGAGATTTCAGCTGGCTTGAAGAAGTCTCAACATAAGATTATCGATTTGGAAGCAAGATCTCGCTGGAATAATATTCAAATTGTTGGATTGAAGGAAGGATCTGCGACTGGAGATTTATTAGACTATTTTGCTAACTTGTTTCAATATCTGTTTCCGGATATTTTATCTCAACTTCCCAACATCGAAACAGCACATAGAATTTTCACCGCGACATCTCACTGAGACAAACCAAGGTCAGTTTTGGTCTCTTTCCATAGTTTCAAAGTTAACCAAATCATAAAATATGCAAGGAAACTAAGAATTTTTAAATATAAAGATTCTGAGATTCATTTTTATGATGATTTCCACGAGAAGTCATGGACCTGCGGTCTAAATTTGTTCCAACCATGAAGATAGCCTATGATAAGGGATTATTCCCATCACTTCAATATCCAGCCCAATTAAAATTATTTTCCAAAGATTCGACTCCACATGTTTTTCTGAACCCCAAAGAGGCACTGGTCTATGTTAACTCTATTCCGGTTGTAGCCAAGGTTTGAATGGTTTTAGACCTGCTGAATAATCATTCTTTCGGAAAGAAGATAAGCTTTGAATATTTCTGGTTTGCTTAAGATGTCTTTTGATCGATTGACCATTTAAACAAGATGTGAACTTTGTGAATGATGAATGACTTTTCCGAAATCTGTTTGGTCTACTGAGCAAATTAAGACAACAGACAGATTGTTTGATTATTTGTTTTTATTCTCCTTTTTTTTCATTAATTAAGTGATAGTTTTCATAGTTCATAAGTTCTTTTATATATATAGTTGGGAGTGCTTAGTCGATAGATGATAAGCTTTTTGTAAAAAAAACTGCTTTTCATTGGGCGTGTCAGTTAAATGGAAAATGGTGCTGATTTTTCTTCACTAGAGATTACATAGGTACCTTTCTCTTTGTTTAATTTTATTGTTTTGACACCCTTGGAGATTGTTTATGCATTCCCCCACCATGTTTTTAAGGATTAAGTATAAGCATTCCTTTCTCTGAACTTTCATGCTGAATATGGGAAACTAGATACTGTAGAGAAAAACTGAACAGTGCTGGCCCTTTGGCCCATGACATTCTGCTTACCTTTTAATCTACTTTATGATTAATCTAATGCTTCTGTCTTGTAGATAATTCTATTCATCTTTTACTATGAGCCTATTTAGGATTCTTGAATGTCCTTGGTGTGTCTGCCTCTATGACTACCCATGGCAGACCTTCCCATGGACCCACTGGTCTAGGGGAAAAAAACATCTCTGAGATCCCTATATTTTCTTCTGATCACTGTAAAATTGTGCCCTCTTGGATTAATCATTTTGGCTGGGAATCTGTTTCATGTTTTAATGATTACCCAGTCTCACCAGTGTCCATAGTTCCAGCACAATTATACTCTGTAAAGTAATGGAAGGCATTAAAGCCAATTGATATTTAAATTGCATATCAGTTAGAAGCAAGGCCTGTAAGTGGGCAGAAGAACTAGTTAACATAACTTGATATGATTGTGTATTGCCTTGTAGTGTTTGGCTTTTTATATTTAGCATTTTTTGGACTTTTCTATTTTAGGGCCATATGTTTTTTCTGTAACTAGGGGGAGGAACTAAGGAAAGCTTTTTAAAACCACTATTATAAAATGGGCAGCTTATGGAGTCTCTCTTTTTTTTACTCTATGGGGAAACATTTCGCTCTTTTTGGGGTGGTGGGAGAATTGGGGTTAGTTTTGATTTATAGGTTTAATTGTAAGATTAATTTTAGTTTTTTTTGTATTTTTCCCCATTACGGATTTCTGGAGCTCCATATAACCATATTTTGTATATGGTTATACTTATCATGGCCAGTTTTGATTAGCCTGCGCTGGTATGCATGTATTTATGTGTTAAATAAAATAAAAATTACAATGACAATTAAACAGATAAATGTTATAAGTTGGAATGTACATGGTTGGAATAATCCTATTAAGTGAAAGAAGACTTTTAAAATTATTAATCAATTCCAACCCAATATAATTTTTGCTCAAGAAACATATTATCAAAACAGGCAATCAAAATAGATTTTTTTAAATGTGGAAGTGCCTTCAATTTCACACTGCTTGTCAAAATAAAACAAAGGGAGTATCTATTTTTATTAAATCTAATATTTTATTTATCCAAGAAGACATTGTGTCTGATACTAAAGGTAGACTTTTACTTGTTAAAGGAACAATTTGTAATAGAAAAATTGTTCTGGTTAACCTACATGGACCTAATGTAGATGATCCTTCTTTTTTTTAAAATGTATTTGCTTTACTTCTGGATTTAAATGAATATAAGTTGTTAATGGGTGGTGATTACAACAGTTGTTTAAATCCTTTGGTTGACAAGAATTCAACTAATCAGCGGCTTCCGAGTTGTTCTGCATCACTGATTAACTCTTTTTTAATTGATTTTGGCCTGGTTAAAGTTTGGAGACATTTGCATCCTAATGATAGAGATTATTCTTTTTTTTCCCCCACATTTCACAAAAAATATTCGAGAATTGATTACTTTGTAGTTGATCCCCGATTTTTGTCCAAAGTCCAGAAATGTGAATATGATGCTATAGCTCTCTCGGATCATGCGCCTTTAAATACAGCTCTTGAATTGAATTATGTCGCTATTGCAAATTTGCCTTGACATTTTCAAGAAAATTTATTACAAAGGACGGACTTTGTAAAATCTATTGAGACTCAGTTAAAAGATTATTTTCTTTTTAATAATATGGGAGATGTGTCAAAATTGATTCTATGGGAAACATTTAAAGCATATTTGCGTGTTCATATAATCTCCTATTCAGCTAAGCTTAAGAAACAGACAAAAGCAGAGTTAGATAAGATTTCCAAACAAATTAAAGACTTGGATAATATTTATGCAATCTCTCCTAACATTAATTCATTTAAGTAAAGAGTTGAACTCCATTCACAATATAATTTATTATTAACTTATCCTATTGAAAGAAATTAGCTTAAATTGAAAAGTGAATTTTATGTGTTTGGAGATAAAAACAATAAGCTATTAGCATCCCAATTAAAAGCAGCTAGAGCTAAAAGACAAATTTTAAAAATTCATAAGGGAGATGGTAGTTTAGCATGTAATTATAAAGATATTAATAAAATTTTTCAAGACTTTTATATTGAACTTCATAAATTTGTTTCCAGTTGATTCTAGGAGAATTCTAGAATTCTAGATTTTAGAAGAAAATGAATGCCTTTTTACAAAAGATCGATTTTCCTCAAATTTCTGTTGAAGCTGAACAAACTCTTAATGCTCCTATTATTGAAAGCAAAATTCAGAAAGCTATTTTTTTAATGCAATCTGGTAAAGCTCCTGGACTGGATGGTTATTCTGTAGGATTTTATAAGAATTTTGAAAAATTGCTCTCTTCATATATGTTGGAGGTCATGCTTTGCCTAATTTAAAAATGTATTATTGAGCTGTTAATATACGTTATATGTGTTTTTGGTTATATTGGGCTGATAGAAATGAACGACCGCCTTGGGCTGATTTGGAATTGAATGTTGTGGAACAGTTTCACTTAACCTCATCATTAGGAGCTTCTCTACCTGTACAACTTGCCAAAATTACTAATTTAAATTTATATCCTGTGATTAAGCAGTCATTATGATTTGGTTCCAGTTTCGTTTTTTTTTAATCTCAAAGCATTTAAACTTTTTAGTTTAATTTATCAAAATTATTTATTTTAACCTTCATTAAGTGATCCTACCTTTCTTCTTTGAAGGAATAAAGGAGTTTATTCCTTCACGGATCTGTTTCAAGATGGCTGATTGATGTCTTTTGAGAAATTAGTAACTAAACACTCTCTCTCATACTCACATTTCCTGCAATATCTTCAGGTCAGACACTTCTTACAAAAATACTTAAGTAATTTCCCATATATACAAGACTCTGACCTGTTAGATATTATTTTAAAAGTGAATCCTTTAGTAAAGGCTTTTATTGGGAAAATTTATAATGTATTGTTACAACTACATAATTACCCTTCATTTAAGATTAAGCAAGATTGGGAGAGAGAGCTTAACGTGACCCTGATAACAGAAGATTGGTTGCGGATTTTGAAGTTGGTTAACCCTTCTATGATTTTTGCCAATCATTCTTTAATTCAATTTAAAATTGTACATTGTTACTATTTGACAAAGGAGAGATTGTCTAAAATGTTTCCTAATGTTGATAGTCAGTGTGACAGACGTAAAACCAAGACAGCCACATTGCCACACGTTTTGGTCATGTTCTGTATAGAAACATTTTTGGAAGTCTATTTTTTCTACAATTTCTAAAGTTTTAAAAATTAATTTACAAACTAATAAATTGACAGTTTTATTTGGTATAATCCCTCAATATATTCATGGTATTTCTCCATCTGACCAACATGTAATTGCATTTGTTACATTATTAGCCAGAAGGGCTATTTTGTTGAAATGGAAAGATGTTTCTGCTCCTACTTGGATACAATGGTTCTCTCAGGTGATGCTATGTCTCAGCTTGGAGAAAATCAGAAGTCAAACATTTGATCCTCAATTTGATTTTAAGAAAAGGTGGGGTTCATTCACCTGCTACTATCATCTGATTTGAGTTAATTGATATGGTTTCCTTCCGATTTTTTTTTAAATGGATTTGAGTTGGCAGATTGATTTTTTTTAAATGGAAGCTTGTATGATGCATAACTCTGGAGCTGTGCTCCCAATGCATTTTTTTTGTTTGTTTTTTTTCCAGTTAGTAGGGGTTCTTTTTTTTCCTTTTCAAAAATAAATTCTTAACACTTTATTTTCTCTTATTATTATTGATATATTGCTTAGCTTTATTAATCAATTATTTGCTAATTTAATTCCTTATTATACATAATGATATATTGATTTAATGTATCTTTTTTGTTAATCTTCAATAATAATTAATAAAAAGATTTTAAAATGAAAATAGAACTCATCTAATTTAAGGTAGTTGCGAGATTAGCTTTATTTGTCACATATACATTGAAACATACAGTGAAACACGCTAAATAAAAAGACAAAATGCTGGCAGAACTCAGCAGGCCAGACAGCATCTATGGGAGGAGGTAGTGACGACGTTTTGGGCCGAAACCCTTCAACAGGAGTCAATGAAATACACAGTGTACAAACTTGTTACAGACAGCAATGGTAATCAAACCCTGACCTTCCAGCTGGTACTGTAAAGAATGGTGCTAACCACTACACTGCAGAGTTGCCCCATGGCATTTTTCAAACTTACTGAAGCTAGAAACTTCAATGCAGGAGAGAGATTTGGTATTTTAAGTAAACAAAGTCATTTGTTGTAGATAAACAATTATAAAGATAAACCAAATGCTGGCACTTGGGGCTGAGTACAAAGGGGAAACGACTGTGTTTAATCTCTACTGGACATATGCTTGTCTCCATCCAGATTACCTTCCATAAAGGCAGCGTATTTCAGAAGGGATGCAGTGCAGTTTCATCACAATGACACCAGAACAGAGATTAAGTGATGGGAATGAATTGCATCAGTTTGGCTATTATTTGAGAGATAGTCAATGTCATTTGTATTGATGGAAAAGTAGCCCCCATTTTAACTTGCCTGCTCTCAGCAAAATAACTGGCTGGATTTTAAATGGTGCAATGCTTTTGAAAGTTGCTGCAGTTAGATTGATATACGGTGATTTTTAAAAAATATGACTTGTGTTTGCAACTTTATACTAGAACACCAAAACTGAAATATTGCAGGGATGATGATCTGAATTCCCTAAGGCAGGATTTGGAAGATGTGTGCTTTTTACCTTTTTTCCTGGCTTGAGCAATCACATCCGCCGCACTCTTACTCATCACCTTGGTGATGTAGAGCGGACAATTGATCCGATTAGCAATAGTGATAGCGCGGTAAACAGCCTCTGCCTCCAGCTATGAAAAGAGAGCCCACACCAGCAATTATCAAGCAAATTCACAGAATAAATAAGACTTTATCAATCTAACAACAACATTTACAAATATTCTACTCCTTTCTGTACTGCAATAACTTTATAATCTCCAATTAGCTTTTAGCAGCAAACAAGTTCTTCAACTGCCCATATTCTAATCACCCGCTCGAGGTGTTAAGGACTCAGATGCCATCATTTCAACAAAATATCAGCAGGTATGGACAGCAATTGCACAGACTGAATAACCGAGCATGGATCTCTTGGCTCTCAGATCACCAAATTAGTGTAATGTACCAGGGTAAACCTTATGTAGTGGCATATTTGCATTATGAGCACTCAAATATTTCACATAAAGAAGCAGTATCCAATAGATGAACTAATCTCATTTTAAATTTATACTTTCTACCTAGCCTGCTTGAAATGACTTCTCTGGTAAGTTGTAAAGGAATTCTTTTTAAAGCTCTCTCGTCCTTATTGAAAGACAGGTTCTAAGTCAGAATCTTAAAAAGTACAACAGCTAAAATTGAAATACCATCATCAAACAAGAGGGGAGGCACTTCTATAAGTAAAAGACTTTGACTGGACATCCCTGATACCCAGACATTGAAGTTTCCAGTTACAGGACAGCTGCCCACTTCAAACTTAAAAATTAATCACAGCATCAGGTTACAAGCATCGTGCACATAGAAATGTGGTGTTAAATTCCAACTTAGATTATATTCGCTAATATTTATTGGTGTGTTCTCTAACTGGAATCTGAAACATCTTGGTATTGATTCATTGAAGGGATGTTGAGGATATTGTCTTTCAGTTATAGAGGTGACTGAAGTTTTTGTCCTGTGGTCTTATTACAGCCATAATTATGTCAGAGAAAACTTGATATTTTGGTGAAGAGCCAGCTGTACACTGAGCAACACACACAGAATGTTGGAGGAATTCAGCAGGCCAGGCAGCATCTATGGAAAAAAGTACAGTCGACGTTTTGGCCAGCATTTTGTGTGTTGCTCGGATTTCCAGCATCTGCAGATTTTCTCTTGCCAGTTGTGCACTGAGTTGTACAGATTGATGGTGGTCTACATTCAGTACAAGATATTAGTTGGCAGTTTCACAACAATCACTTTCAGCTCTATTCAGATGAATGGATGGCAGAGCTACTGCTTCAGATTTTCAGCAAACTAGGTTCAGTGCTCATCTTTTCTGCCCTAGTGATATCAGGTGATTAAAGTAATCTGTCCTTGTGTCTTTGGCTATATGCATATATAGGCAGCAGAGAAAATGAAGACGTTACCTCTTCTGGCCTGCTTAAAACATGACCTTCAGGTCCCGTAATTCCCATTGCCAGGATTCGCTTTTGCTCCTAAAAACAAATATTTATTACATTATTTAGTTTTTAAAAAGTTGACTTTCAATAGGACCTAAAACATACCATCATTGAAATGTGCCATTACTAGTGTAATGGAAGCTTTAGCTGCCTATTTGAATCTCCTGGTGCTACATTTTATCGATTGGGGAAATCCAAGTCAAAGTAAATCTCACTATATACTACCATGTTCCTGCGGCCATTTACAAGAAAATAAAGAAATTCAATTGAATTTATGAAAAAAAAATATATATAAAGGCTGACAAACAAACCATGTACAAATAAAATTACAGAGAACATGAGTTGTATTATACTTCTAAGTGAGGCTCAACCAAGAATCTAGAAAAATCCATTAATCTGATGACAAAGATTTAAATAAAACACGTTCAGTCAGAAGGAACTTGCTGCTCCTTAATCAGTTTGAAAATGTGCATCTAGCAATGTACAAAAGCTGGTGCGAGTCTCGGGCAGTTAGCACAATACTATTACATCTCAGGGTGATACAGAGTTCGGAGTTCAATTCTGGCACCTTCCGTAAGGAGTTTTTATATTCTCCCATGAATGCATGGGTTTCCTCCGGGTGCATTGGTTTCCACCCGGGTTAAGAGGTTAATTGGTCATTGTAAATTATGCTGTGATTAGGCTGGATAACTAGGTGGGTTGCTGTGTGGTGTGGTTCACTGGGCCGGAAAAGCCTGTTCCACACTTATCTCCAAATAAAGTAAAATAAATTGCTATTGGGATGCTTGTATTTGAATCCTATCTTTTGAATGCTGAAGAAACTAATACAACATGGACACCTACGATGCCTCCAAAGTCTTTTCAACAAAGGACATCTGGAGACTAAAAGGAGACATAATTTGTTTTGCTGCTCCCTCTTAACCTTTCTCTACCGCAGTGGTCTTCTGTGTCAGGCCTTCAGGCATAATCTTCACTACCTGTGTAGAGATGTGGATGAAACAAACCAATTTACCCCCTCAGAGTGAAGACAAAAATAATAGCGGGGCCTGTAATTGTTGACATACTAAATCTGAGGTATGAATGTTCTGTACCTGTGGTTCTCTGCTGTCACTGGGTAGCACACTTTCTTTTCCAATGATAGGCCTGGTTGCATCAAACACAGGTACATCTATGACTTTAACAGTTTGAAAATGTACATCAGCAGGGCTATTGCTTGAGCTCCAAAGAAATTTTCCTCCTGCTGTCTGACCAAGGCTTGGAGGGTGAAACTGAGTTTCAAAGATTACGTGAACCGAGGAGGCAGGAGCAAACCTCCGCTCTTCAGTAGCAAGTTCAAGGTGAGCTGCTGCTGTACGGAGGGGGTGAGGTACATTTAACGTGCACTTTCTACATACCAGTTTCAAACCACGAGGACAGAGATGCTCACCTAATTGGATGGAGTCGCGTAGGTTAGGTAAGTGTCTAAATAATTAGTAAAGTCCTTCAAAAGTACTAAAAGCCCCTTTGTAACTGCATAATGTATTCTTCTTAAATTTCAAACATGTATCTAGTTTTCAAGTGCTGCTTTCAAAGAATTTCTCCAACATAGAAAAATCATTTACTTATTTGTTCAATAATGGCACTGATGCACTGAAAGACAATGAAATCACTCACACACCAGCAGTGCAAAAAGGTTGTAAGGTACAAGCCCTATGCTGCCTTTGATACCGTTACTGGGGGAAGCATTGTAAAGTCTCATTTAACTGTGGAGAGTTAAGGGTATTGGGTGGGACAGTCACTTACTGCAAAGCAGTGGGACTCAAGATATACAATGGTTGGCATTCAGAGAGCAGCAGCATAAAGCTACTTCATGTAATGAAAGATCACTCAGATCCAACCGTCTCTCTCATTACCTTCTGTGGCACTTGATGAAAGCTGCTGTTTCCCCTTCTCTGCGTTTGGCTGCAGAGCTCTCCACAGCATGGTAAGAAACTCAGTGGCTACTGAGCACTAATTAGCTAGCAAGTGGCAGGTTTACTCTATCCACATTCCCAGCACAACACATTCTCATTAACATCAGCCAGTTACGTAAAGTTTCACTATACATAATGCTACAATGACAACTTTAATGCTGGCTCTATCAGCACTCCTGTACGGAGAAAGTATTCTGCGTGCTGAGGGAGGTGCCAATATATTACTAACTGACTGGACATTCAGGGATTTGGGATGATTACACTGAACAGGTTCTGCTCTTCTGATAACAGGTGAATACTTGTAAAGAAAGACTACTTCCCTCTTTGGTACTGAAATCAAAGAGTATCTAGAGAATAGGAACCAGCCAAAATATCACTCCTTGTACTTATCAGCTTAAAGAAGGAAGGGTTCTTCTAAAAAGAGTAATAACCTTATTTTGATTTTAAATCTAAAATTGATATGAATGGGAGAGGATAAAAGTGACCTTATTTGAAGATAAAAAGTCATTTAAGAAGTGTGACTGGGGTGCCCTGCTCAGGCTACTTCTGGTCCATTGATAGCCAAATGGGAAAGGCAGATATAAAGAACATTATCAACACTGATCTCACAAAAAGGGGCATCTTTCCTGAGGGGCTAAGAAGTCTGATGCACCATCAATAACTCACACTGAGACGTAAGGCGAGATATCGGCTTTTATTGACTGGAAGAAGGAACCAGGAGTGAGTGTCTATCATACAATGTCTTGGAGACTGAGGCCGAGCGTCAGGCCGCAGATCTCCTTTATACAGGGGCCTGTGGGAGGAGCCACAGGAGCAGTCAGCAGGGACGTGTCCCGACAGGCACATAGTTCACCACAAAGTCCTACCCATTCCGATGCTCCAGTGTAAAAACCAAATGAAGCCAGTGGGTCAGGACTGGTACATGGTACATCTGTGAGCTATAGTGCTTCTCTCTCTGCCCCCACATGACCGCTAGGGAACAAGACTAAATGGGGGCAGCATCACGCTGAAGTGAAATGAATCAAAACAACAGCCACTCACCTCAGCAATCAATTCACCATTTTCTGCATGGAGCATGATGACAGCACCCAGGTCCTTCATGAAAGTAAACGCCTCATAAAGCTGAAAACATTAAAAAAAAACAATTGAATGAAAATGGTTTCAACTACAGCAGTGACATGGAAGGGTATCACATGTTGACACAGAAAGAATATTAGACTTTTTTCATTCTATAATTTGTCATAAGCTAATAAAGTGTTAAGCATAAGCTTTAAAGGGTAACAAAGGAAAATGGCTCTTAGTAGACATGGTTTCAAATTTTTCTTAGGATATGTATATTCTGGCATCTTTCCCCTTCCTTTCCAGTCCAGGAGAATCTCAGTCTGAAATGATGACCATTTATTCAATTCCATGGATTAGTGGTCGCCAATCACTAATTAGTCGATCTTTGAGACTATCCCAGTAGTTCCCGAAAAAAATTGAAAAATAAATACACAAATACTGTTGAGAGTTTGCTTCCGGGTTGTGGGGTTTTAGTTCCGTTCTTTCTGCCTAGTGCGCATGCGTGTAGCTCCCTCCTCCCCCCACCCTCCACCACACTACACAGTGTAATTCAGTGGTCCCCAACCACCGGGCCGAGAGAAAACAATATGAGTCAGTTGCACCTTTCCTCATCCCCTGTCACGCCCACTGTTGAACTTGAACCTGTTGACTGATGCGAGGTCATCAGTCGCCTAAACACAGTGATACCCTCACGATGGGGATTACTGGTTGGCCTCGGGCGGCCAGCAAGAAGTGCCATCGCTACTGGCCTGGAGCACTGCCTCTAAACCTGTTTCGCACACCGAATGTTCGCGGGGAACCCGGTGCTAAAATATGGGCTCAGCGTTTCGTAAGTAGCAGAGTAGCACAGCGCTGCAATCTACTGAAACAAACTTTTGTCAGCTGATAGATCCTACAGGGTGGGGGGCACTCCCTGTCACACTCCTCGTTTGCTCGATCACTCTCTTCGGACTGCGACCACCGCGGCCCCGATATGGGGACCTCTGGCCCTGAGCTTGTCCTCTCACCTGACCCACAACCAACTGCACCTGGTCAAGGTGTCTGGCGGCCGGCAGGCGGGAGGCTGGTGTTCGGGTCGGGAGGCTGTCTAATGAGGCAATGAAGCCCTCAAAACTGCCTCGGTGCCTTGAGTCCAAGCGCCCCGCACTTAATGACAAACGTGTTGAGTTTTGTGAGCAGCGTGGGACAGCAGCTAAGTGCCGAGAGCCGCGAAAAACTAAATTGCAGAATAGACTGGACATAAGGAAACTGCTTCAAGTATCGCTGTATTCCCATCATGTTTAACACCCCCCCCCCACCCCCCGTCAGCCGGTCCGCAGTGCATAAAAGGGTGGGTACCCCTGGTGTTCATACATTATTTTTACTTCCGGGTTGCAGGGTTTTACTTCTGGTCTTTTCTGCCCTGGTGCGCATGCGTGTAACTAATTGCTCTGGGGTCAATCTTGCCTTGAATTAAGGCCGAGGTAGGGGATCGTGGGCTTAAAAAGGTTGGTGACCACTACCATAGATGCTGCCTGACCAGCATTGTTGCTTTTAATTTCCAGCATCTGCAGTATTCCTCATATTTACATAAATACAGTGCCTGCTGAGCGATATTACTGGAATTATTTGCAAACAACAGCAAAATGAGCAGAGCAACCTATAACTTTAATCCAATTTCAAACAACTAAATACTGTACTTTTGGGTCTCTCAATGAAGTTTTATCCACAATCATAAATGCAGTAAGTTTTCAGATCCACATGAAATGCTGCACAATGTTTCTCATTTTCCCCAGAGTCCCAGTGGAACCTATACTTGCAAACTCATTGGAATGCTGAAGGAAATAAAACCCCAGCAGAAAAAAGTCACCGTCTTACCTCACTGTCAGTCAGTTGGAATAGATCCTTATATGCCATGTAGACTTGAAATGAATTGATATCTGTTTTTTTGAAAAGAGAAAGTACATTTTAGAACCAGAATTTGCCACTAATTGTTTGACAGAGGTCAAAATTGTTACAACTGTACAAATTATACAGAGCACAAAACTGAAATATTGTTGTAAAAGTACATACATACTTTCAACAAACTCCAGAATTAAATTATTTGATTTTAAGGGTTAATGTACACCATTTCACTGTCAAGCTGCAATACTTGCAGACAGCGTAGGCATTAGGTCTGGTTGCTACAGACTCTTATGTGTTACAGCAGATATAAGGTAGTTTGCCTATCCACAGTCTCTAAAAAACACTACTCACCTTAGTAACCAACAAGCACTGACCATGAAGGAACATGAATTTCTAAGACTTTCATTTGAGACCAACTAACTTCGTAAGGTATTTCTAATTAAAACCTATCCTCTGATATTCGCCTCTCTCCCGTTTGCCTCTGCAGGGTGCTGCCTTACACCCCAATTAGATCCTCAATCTAGAACACTGCATCACTCTCTTCTGACGTTAAAAAATTGTACTGTATGTAGTACCAATACGTTTGTGAAACGGGGCAAAAATATGTGAAAGTTAACACTGGCAATTAATGAACAACTTCACAAATTGCACATCATGTCTGGGAAGCAAGTCACTGCTTAAAGAACTCTCCCAATGGCAGCCATAGCTGGGCAGCAAGAAATGGTAAACAAGAGATTAGGGTAAACAGAGGTTAGGGGGCATGGTGGTCTTCTATGCGAATGGGTATGCCCATGACTTCCAACCCCAGGCAACGAAATGAACTAGTTGACACCCATGCGACACATGGCTCCAAGCCACAGTAACCTATTGATGATGAATCGGCCAGTCAGTTGGGCACTGTAGTGTTATCACTACTACAACTCAGAGCACAGGAGTTCAGAATTCAGTTCTGTACTTTCTGTAAGGAATTGGTACCTCCTTCGCATGACAGGTGTGGGTTTCCTCTGGGTGCACCGGTTTACTCCCACATTCCAAAGTAGTACCAGTTAGTAGGTGAATTGATCATTGTAAATTGTCCTGCGATTAGCACAGAGTTAACAGTGGGTAACTTGGTGTGGCTCGTTGGGCCAGAAGGGCCTGTCTGCACTGTATCTTTAAATAAATAAAAGATGCTGCTCACAAGTGATTCACTCTTAAGGTGACTGTGGTCAGTGAATTATTTAATATACTGCTGGCACACAATGTGTAATGAATGCACACAACGAGTCCCTAGCAGAATATTTTCTGTGAATCAACAACAAAAATTCCTAGGTTTCTCCCAAGATTGAGGGGTTGAACTGATAGAGGTGCAGTATATAAGAGCAGGAGCATATAAACAAGGTGAAAGCACATAATCTTCTTCCAAGGGAAGGGGTGCTAAAAACAAGAGGGCACAGGTTTGAGATCAGAGGTGAGAGATTTAAAACAGGCATCAGGCCTTCTGCACGCAAAGGTTGGTGCAAATTTCAGCTACCAGAAATAGTGATTGAGATGGGCATATTAGCAACATTCAAAAGCCATCTAGATAAGAACATGGACAGGAGAGGATTAAAGTGCTAAGGGCCAAACACAGGTAGGCAGGACTAGTTCTCTGGGTTAACCAGTCAGCTTGGATAAGTTGAGCCAAAGAGGCTTGTTTCCATGCTATTGGACTCCCCTGTCCATGTATTATCTAGATGGTTTTCGAATGTTGCTAACGTACCTGTCTCAATCAGTATTTCTGACAGATCATTCCAAACATGCATCACCCTTTGCATGAAGAAGCTACCCCTGATGTCCCTTTTAAATCTCTCACCCCGGTCTTAAACCTATACCCTTATGATTCTATGAGCTCTGATGTCTACCAACATGGATTTTGTGGTTCAAGATCTGTGACATCAGGAACTGCACTAATAACCTCCTTGTGCCAAGCTTACCAAGCTGTGGTAAGGTGAATCACAGTCTCCACCAATAGTCACTAATCAACCTGGAAATGATTAGATGATCTAAACATGTACAGATGGGTCCATTTTTTAGAAAGTTAAGTCACATAACTAATTAAGTATATTAATAAATTTTAGAGTCCATTATATTTTCTTAGGATAAACTATAAGATTGAAAAGAGACTCTGTAGTCATGGGAGCACTTTGATTGCTTTAATGGGAAACCCCTATGTTTCAATTACGATATGAGTATGATGCCACGTATATGATTTAGTATACATCCCACGGACCTACTGTATCTAGAAAACAGTGGGAATGGGAGATTGTGCAAGATATAATGATAAAATGATGGAAAACGATCAGAGGCAGATGAACATTGATATGAGCTGTCTTGTAAAGAAAAAAATACACTTGTGAAGGAACTGCTGTGCTTTTTTCTCCCCCAACATGGCTTTCAAGAGAAAGCAATTACAAATAGCCCTCTTGGTACCTTGGGCTTTCAGCATAGCAAGGCTGCAAGTGACAGCAACATCAAAGAGTTTCTTTATGCACTTCAGGAAGATTAAATAGAATCACAACTTGATGAAAGAATAATGAGAAAAACTGTAAGAGAGGGCACAAGGTGAGGGACAGGAAATTGATGTTTGCTATGAGGAATTACAGAGACAGGCCAAGGAAGGCTGAAAAGGATAGGAAGATGCCATTCAGTCCCTTGGACCAGTTTGGCCATTCATTTATTAATGAGGCACACATCAAGCCCATTCCTACCGTTGTTCCACATCCTTATATACCCTTACCTCATAAAGATCTATTTTAGTCTTGAATATTTCTATTACCCTTCAACACAAGGCCTAATGCTCCTATGTCCTATTGACTTTAAGCACACTGTTCCAAATATCTTCTATGTCTTGTATTAACAAAATAAAGCAGGCTATTAGGAATGAACCAAAGAAAACTTGCCTCTTTCTAAATGGTTTCATGTTTCTATTATGAAGAACAACCAAGCATTCTTTAAAAATCCTTTCTTTTAGCGGGAGTTTCGTACTTAATAAGGCAAGCAAATTAAAGTTAGCTCATAGTTACCACATTGTATCTTCCAACACAACAACACTTTATCTGCCCTTGCAGCACCCTCCTTCACCATTACACACATCCTTCACCAGTATTTTCAGGCAAACTTTGCCTCTTCTCCATTGCTAACTCCCTACCTTGTTTTACTCCAGTACCATATCTCATCACATCAGTCATTAAATTCCTCCCAAACCACAAGCAATGTATTTTACTTTTATGTTACTTATGAGGCATAATTACCTTTCTCTTGTACCAGGATCTCCAACTCTTCCTTGATTCCTTCATTCCAATGAGGAATATCCACATGTAGAGAGTAGTCACAACAGGAACGGTTATCTGCTGTCTCGTGCCATTTTTCAAAGGCTGTCAGCAAAGTAGCATTCTTATCTGGTACAACATGGTCAACTGCAAAAAGAACATTTACAGATAGATCAAAAAATTAATTAGATCCTAGAAAAGTTCCAGCGATCAGAACCACTGAAAATAAGATACTGGAAGTCTACCATGAGGTACATTTTGTTACTATGATCCCTTTAACTTTGGGAATATAAATATTCATACATACTCTTCCTGTTATTCCTTGCAATGGTTTTGATTAGATAAAATCAGCTATTTAAATGTCTTCACGATTCAGAGACTATTTTCAGGGAGGGGTTAAATGAAAATGAGTCCTGCACTAAAAAAATTAAGCTTGGATATATGGCAGATTGTCCAAAGGGCCAGGAATGATAATCCATATCTAAATAACAAAATATTCTGAATTTTTATTAACTCGTGTATCACCTTAAAAAGAAGCATATACAGAATGGAATATGCATCTAGAAGCAGAATTCATTGTAACCAACCTCTTTAGAGACTCATTTGTAAATTTTATTAGAATATCTTTCAGAATAATGCTTGTATAGCCAAACAATGGTTGGAATATTCTGGTAATTCAGATTATTAAAACTACCAAATTTGTTTTTGCACCTTCAATGTAGTAAAAATATGCCAAGATTTTTCCACTGTTAAGTAACAAACTGAGAAAAAAAAACACCAAATATAAAAAGCTTTGTCAAAGGAATATGTTTTAGAAGGAGCAAGGGGTGAAGAGGTTCAAAGCCAAGGACTGAGGCAGCTGAAAGCAGAGTAGTGAGGGGAAGGTAAAGGAGGAGGGGGAGACACCCAAGCCCAGAAATGGAACACTGCAGAGTCCAGGGAAGGCTGTGGGGTAAGAGGTTACAGAAACAGACTTGCTGTTAGACGTTTAGTAAATCATCACAAAACTAGTGACATCAAAAACTCTTGCAACAACATACACCTTCAAATTCACAGCTTAGGGAACACTGAAAATCACGAAGTTGGAAATGATCTAAGAACATAAATGAGATGATCAGTGCTTGCAGAATCTTAAAACTTAATAGAGCTTGACTTAATTCCAATCAAATGACATACTTCAAAGCAGTATTTCCCTCCAATTACAGCAAAAGATCACGAGTTCACAATTATTCCTCACAATCCTGATTCCAAAAAAAATAGGAATAGGTCCAGCACCAAATATACTGTATTCTACAAGTACCTTTTCCACTCATTTGTTCCATACTATGTGAAGTTTACATGATTTCCCTGTAGCTATGCACGTTTCCCTTGGGTGCTTTGGGATTCTGTCACATATGAACACTGCGATGTAAATTGGCTGCCGTAATCTATCATTAGTTTAGGTGCCCATTGAGAGAATCTGGGATTGGCATCTATGGGTGTGTATCAGAAAATGGGTTCTAGGCAATTTATAATGAGTGGGGGTAAATTCTATTTCTCTGACAACCAGCAGAGTCTTCATGGACTGAGTGTTCTCCTTTATGTTATAGGAAAATATGAGGAGAAAAAAGACATTATTTAACATACTCTGGCAATTTATTGGAGTTTTTTTAATGTTGTGCATTAACAAAAAATGTTCCATTGAAGTTGAAGGCCAGGGATGGCAAATGTTCATTAGAAAAGCTGTATTTCTTACTTATCATGGTTGTTCCTCCTGCTAGGGCTGCCTTTGTTCCTTGAAAAAAGTCATCTACACTAGTGGTGCTCATATGGGGTTTCAGCAAATAGGTGTTTGCATCGATTCCTCCTGGGATAACCATCCTGCCATTCGCCTCAATAGTTTTCACATCAGAAGGAACATTTAGATTGTCCCCTATTTGGCTGCAAGATAAAAACAAACATAAATCATAATACATGTAAAAATAAACAGATTGTTAATTCAAGAATAACCACTGATAAAGAAACATTAATAGTTTTGATTCTAAGAAAATTTTAATTATTAATTTTGGTTGACATTGTGATCCTTTGAAATTCATTTACAGCTGTTTCTTCTGTCCTTATTTTGATCCAATTTTGTCATATGATGTCAAGACTACAGGTACAAAGTGAAAAAAAAACATTAAAATGCTGAAATCATGGACATGGGTAGAAAACTCTTACTGAATATGAAGCCAATTCTGACAAACAGCAGAGCTGTGACACAGAAGCCTGGGAACTAATGCACAAGTTAGGCCAAGTCTATGTAGTAACAGGGGCACACAGGAGATAAGTGCTTAGCCTAATGTCACTCACTACTGCTATGAATATTGCCTAGCCAATTAAATAGCAGTTAATCTAGGACTCCTGTGCATGCCCTTCCAAATATGAATCAAAAGGTTCTGAAAGGTCAATATGTCAGTTTCATTCACAGCTGGGTTCAAATCAAGTTCCAGTAGCACACACCAAATCTATTGCAATTCCCAGAACAATGCTGTGGAAAGCCCCTTAGGTCAGACATCAGCACTCTGGTGCTGGACATAAAGCCTGATTGATTCCTGTCAGAAAATCTGATGGCAGAGGGGAAGAAATTACTCCACTATTCCTGAATTGTTGAGTGCATGCCTTCAGGCTCCTAGACCTCCTCTCTGATGGCAGCAATAAGAAAGCATGTCCAGAGTGATGGGGGTCTTTAATGATGGATGCCGCTTCTTTGAGGCATCGCTCCGTTTTTTAAAAACATTTTTATTGAGTTTTCAAATGATTGCAGAAAGAAAAAAAATATACCCTTCCCCCCAACATCCCTATAGAAAAAAAAGAGAAAGAAAGAAAGAAAAAAAAAGAAAGAGAGAGTGCCTGGATATCGGAAGATCCCCACATGCTCCATGGAGTTCATAATAACTTTAGTATATAAGTTTATTTCTTTCCCCAAATAACCAATTATTTTATCTTTGGAGTACCTATGTATTTAATCCTGTCTTTTGCAAATAAGGGTGCCAAATTTTCAAAAATATTTCATATTTATCTCTTAAATTATAAGTAATTTTTTCAAATGGAATACAGCTGGAAATTTCATTCTTCCAACGATCTATACTTAAGTACGAATCCGATTTCCAAGTAACTGCAATAGCCTTTTTGGCTACTGCCAGTGCAATTTTTATGAATTCTTTCTGATATTTATTCAATTTGGGTTTCGATTTTATCCCTTCAATATCGCCTTATAAAAATAATATTGGATTATGTGGAAGTTGTGTTCCAATAATTTGTTCCAATAAAACTCCTAAATTTGTCCAAAAAGGTTGAATTTTAGAACAAGACCAAGTAGAATGTAAAAAAGTACCGATTTCTTGGTTATGTCAGAAACACTGATCAGATAAATTCGGATTTAATTTATTTATTTTTTGTGTGTGATATATAATTGAAGTAAAATATTATATTGCACTAATCTTAACCAGACATTTATTGTATTTGTCATACTATCAAGACATAGTCTTGACCAATTTGTTTCTTCAATTTTAATATTCAAGTCGCTTTCCCATTTTTGTCTTGACTTATGGACTCCTTGTTTAATTGCCTGTTTTTGAATCAAGCTATACATACAAGAAATAATTTTTTTAGTTTTTCCTTTTTGAATTAAAGTTTCTGTTTCATTAGATTTCGGCAATAACATTGTTTGACCTAATTTTTCTCTTAAATAAGCCTTTAATTGGAAGCAACAAAAAGGAGTGTTGTTTGATACTTTATATTTATTCTTTAATTGATCAAATGACTTTAATATACCTCCTTCAAAACAATCTCTTATATATCTAATCCCTTTTTGAAACAAAGATTTCTTTGTCTCATCATCAACATTTATCTTATTCCATAAGTCATTCAAATGTTTTAATATAGGAGATTCTTTTTTTTCCGTATCCATTTAGATTCTCATTTATATATAAAATCTTCTGGTGTATTTTCTCCTATTTTATCTAGTTCTATTCTAATCCATGCCGGTCTATCTTTCTCAAAAAAAGATGCAATAAATTTAAGTTGATTTGCTTTATAATAATGCTTAAAATTTGGAAGTTGTAACCCTCCTAGATCAAATTTCAATGTCAATTTTTCCAATGATATTCTTGACATCTTACCTTTCCAAAGAAACTTCCTTACATATTTATTTAACTCTTGAAAAAACTTCTGGGGTAGTTGTATTGGTAGTGATTGGAATAATTATTGAAGTCTAGGGAATATATTCATTTTTATGGTATTTACTCTACCTACTAATGTTATTGGTAATATCAACCATTTATCAAGATCTTCTTGAATTTTTTTCAATAATGGTAAGTAATTTAATTTATGTAAGTTCTTTCTATCATTATCAACTCTTATACCTAAATATTTTATACAGTTTGTTGGCCATCTAAATTGAGTTATTAATCAACATTGACTATAATCTCTATTAAGAGGTAAAATTTCACTTTTATCCCAATTTATTTTGTAACCTGATATTTTCCCATATTCTTCTAATCTAGAGGATAATTTACGCAACGAGTGCAATGGGTTTGTTAAATAAATCAGGACATCATCAGCAAATAAGTTAATCTTGTATTCTTCCTGGTTAACTCTGAAACCCTTAATATCTGGGTCCATTCTAATTAATTCAGCTAATGGTTTTATCGCCAACACAAATAAAGCAGGTGATAATGGACAGCCTTGCCTAGTTGACCTTGTAAACTGAAATGGTGTTGAAATTTGACCATTTGTCACTACTTTAGCTTTGGGATTAGTATTTAAGGATTTAATCCATTTTATAAAAGATACTCCTAATCCATATTTTTTCCAATACCTTAAATAAAAAATCCCATTCCAATCTATCAAATGCTTTTCCTGCATCTAAAGCAAATGCCACACTCATTTCCTCTATCTTTGAGCCAAATGAATTATACTAAATAACCGAGTTACATTATCTGCCGATTGTCTATTTCTAATAAATCCTGTTTGATCCATATGTATTAATTTTAGTAAGTATTTAGATCATCTGTTAGATAAGATTTTTGCTATTATTTTATAATCAGTGTTTAACAAAGAAATAGTTCTATATGAAGTTGGCTTTAAAAGATCTCTATCTTTTTTTGGCAATACTATTAAAATAGCTGTTGAAAAAGATTCTGGAAGTTTATCTGTTCTTTCTGCTTGATGTATTAACTCCATAAAAGGAGGAATTAATAAATCTTTAAACTTTTTATAAAATTCAGGTGGAAAACCATCTTCTCCTGGAGATTTATTACTTTGAAATGATCCTAAAGCTTCTTCGACCTCTTTTAATGTAAAAGGCATACCTAATCCCTTCTGTTCTTCCGTGTTTAATTTTGGAAGAGTTATTTGTGATAAAAACCTTTCTATCTTGACATTATCATTTTGTGATTCTGATTTATACAGTTCAGAATAAAAATTCTTGAAAGTTTCATTAATTTCTAAAGGTTTATAAATAATTTTATTTACTCTTGTTCGAATTGCATTTATCGTTTTAGAAGTCTGGTCTGTTTTTAACTGCCATGCAAGGACCTTATGTGATCTTTCACCTAGTTCATAATACCTCTGTTTAGTTCTCATAATTGCTTTTTCTGTTCAATATGTCTGAAGTGTATTATATTGTAACTTCTTGTTAATAAGTTGTCTTCGTTTTTCTTCTGTCATATATCTTTGAAATTGTTTTTCTAATTTTGTAATCTCTTTTTCCAATTGATCTATTTCTATTATATTCCTTCTTAATTTTAGAAGTATAACTTATTATCTGACCTCGCAAATATGCCTTCATTGCTTCCCACAATATAAATTTATCATCAACTGAATGTGAATTTGTATCTAAAAAGAAATGAACATGCTTTTTCATAAAATCACAAAAATCTTGATGTTTTAGTAATATTGAATATAATCCCCATCTATAAATTGATTCCTCTTTATCTATCATTATCAAAGGAAAATGATCTGACAATATTCTCCCTTTATATTCCATATTTTTCACTCTGTCTTGAATATTCATTGATAATAGGAAAAAATCTATCCTTGAATATGTTTTATGTCTATTTGAATAAAATAAATAATCTCTTTCTTTTGGGTTAATTCTTCTCCATGTATCAATCAAATTTAAATCTTTTATCAATGATAGAGTTAATTTTGCTACTTTTGATTTTGCGCCAACCTTTGTTGATCTATCTAAAACCGGATCTAGACAAAAGTTAAAATCTCCACCTATTAATATTTTGTCATGTGCGTTAGCCAAATTCAAAAAGACTGCTTGTATAAATTTTACATCATTTTCATTTGGTGCATAAATATTCATAAGAATCCATAGTTCTGAAAAAATTTGACAATGTATAATTACATATATCCCCACCTAATCAATTGATACGTTTTGTATTTTAATTGGTAAATTTTTATTAACCAAAATTGCAACTCCTCTCGCCTTTGAATTAAATGAAGCTGCAATAACATTTCCAACCCAGTCTCGTTTTAATTTCTGATGTTCTATCTCAGTTAAATGTGTTTCTTGTAAAAAAGCTATATCTGTTTTCATTTTTTTTAATGTATGTTAAGATTCTTTTTCTTTTCATCGGTCCATTAAGCCCATTAACATTAAAACTTTAAAAATTCAGTAAATTAGTCATTATTTTTAATTATGTTACTCCAATCTATAATAATACCTAATCTTTCAACTTTCGTGGTATCTTGGGAAATCTTTTTAAAATTCTCCATGTTGCTATGTGTGTCCCCACTGATCATCCAGACAGAAAGATAGAAGAAAAATAGAGTATAAAGAAAAAAACAAAATACCCCCCTACTAATGTTGTGAAAAAAAACACAACATTACCCCCCTCTGTTGTACGAGTCATGGCAATCGTCATGATTACACACGTGAATCCCGCAGTAACCGATCCAAAGCTCCCCAGCACCCCCGCAACATAAAAAAGTATATATATACAAGAAGAAAAAAAAATACTATTCTCAATTAGTATTTCTGAAATTTTGCCTTTCTCCCCCATATCATCCTTAAATGTCCATCACTTCCATTCACTGTCTCTGTCTTCATCTTTAATCCATTATGCTTGGAAATCTCTAGTGTGGTTAGTGAATAGTTGGGAGTTTTTGTGCGAACTCCTCCACTTCTCGATAATCGGTAAAAAATCTTCTTTTTCCATCCTCCAAAAAAATTATCAGTGTTGCTGGGTGACGCATTATAAATTTATAACCCTTTTCCCATAAAGCTTTTTTCGCTGGGCTAAATTCCTTCTTTCTCTTCAAAAGGTTATAACTTATATCAGGGAGGCATCGCTCCTTGAAGATGTCTTGGATGCTGGTGAGGCAAGTGTCAATGATGATGATGAGTTTACAACTTTCTGGAGCTTAATTTGATCCTGTGCAGTGCCCCCCGATACCAGATGGTGATGCAGCCAATCAGAAAGCTGTCCACAGTACCTCTGCAGGAATTTGCAAGTGTCCTTGATGGCATGCCAAATCTCCTCAAACTCCTGATGAAATATTGTCCCCATCATAACTTCATTGTGACTGTATTGATAATGTCGGGCCTAGGATAGATCCTCAGAGATGTTGACACCCAGGAACTTGATACTCATCACCCTTTCCACTTCTGATCCCTCAATGAGGAATCGTGTTTGTTCCCTCGTCTTACCCTTTCTGAAGTCCACAATCAACTCTTTAGTCTTGCTGATGTTGATTTCATGGTTGTTGCTGCAATACCACTCTATTAGTTGATCTATCAGCCTCCTGTATGCCTTCTCATCACCATTTGAAATTGTTCCAACAATCGTTGTGTCATCAGCAAATTTATACACGCCATTTGAGCTGTACCTAGCCACACTTTCATGGGAGTAGAAAGTAGAGCAGCAGACTAAGCACACATCCCTCAAGCGCGCCAGTCTTGATTATCAGCAATATGGAGATGTTATTTCCAACCCACACAGACTGTGGTCTTCCAGTGAGGAAGTAGAGGATCTAGTTGCAGAAGGAGGTACAGAGGCCCAGGTTTTGGAGCTTTTTGTTCATAACCATCAGAAAAAATGATTGTGTTAAAAGCTGAGCTATAGTCAATAAGCAGCAGCCTGGCATAAGTATTAGTATTGTTCAGGTGAGCCAAGGCCACGTGAGGAGCCAATTAACTGTAATCCCATCTAGTGTAGACCTATTGTGGCAACAGGCAAATTGCAGTGGATCCAGATCCTTGCTTAGTCAGGAATTGCTCCAATCCATAAACAACCTCTCAAAGTACTTCATCTCTATAGACTGAGTGCTACTGGACGAGAGTCATTAAGATAGTTCACCCTGCTCCTCTTGAGCACCGGTATGATTGTTGGCCTTCTGATGCAGGTGGGAACTTCCACATGTATCAATGCGAGATTGAAAATGTCTTTAAACCACCCCCCCCCCCCCACCAGTCCACCAGCTGGTTGGCATAGGTTTTCAGAGCCCTACCAGGTACACCATCAGGGCTTGTCACCTTGTGAGGGTTCACACACTTGGAAGACCTTCTGACATTGGCCTCTGAGACAGAGATCACAGGGTCACCGGATGCTGCAGGTACCCTCATAGCAGTAGTTTTATTCTCCAATTCAAAGCATGCATAGAAGGCATTGAATTCACCGGGGAGTAAAGCGTCACAGCCATTCATGATGTTGGATTCAGCTTTGTAGCAAGTAATGGGCTGCAAACCCTGCTGAAGTTGACATACATCCGATTCTGCCTCTGACCTCAATTGAATTGTTCGCTTGCTCTTGAGATAGTCTTCTATAAGTCATACCTGGCATTCTTGCATAGTCCTGGATCACTAGACTTGAATGCCACAGATCTAGCCCTCAGCAGACTACGAATCTCCGGGTTCATCTATGGCTTTTGATTTGGGTATGTACAGTTTGCTCTCGTAGGCACACACTCACCCACACAGGTTTTAATGAACTCAGTGACAAATGAACTGTGGCAAATTCACTGAGACTTGAAGATGAATCCATGAATCTGTCTAGTCCTGTAAGCACTTCTGCCCCTCCTTCATCCATTCCTTCTTGGTCCTCTCCGCTTGTGCTGTAGTCTTCAGCCTCTGCCTATACTCAAGAAGCAGAAATACAGCCTGGTGATCAGACTGTCCAATATGGGAGTGTGGGACGTCACGATAAATATTCTTGATGGTAGTACAACCGTAGTAACCTACCAAATTCATTCATTGAAAATTTATTGAAACCTACCAAATACTGAAAGGCTGGGATAAAGTGGCGGTGGAGAGGACGTTTCTAGTTGTGAGAAACACTAGGACCAGACGGCACAGCTTCTCAATAAAAACGACGTTCATTTAAAACAAGATATGAGGAAGAATTTCTTTACCCAGAAGGTGGTGAATCTGCAGAATTTATTGCCACAGATTGCCAATCATTGAGTGCATTTAAAGCAAGTTTTTTCAGCTGACGATTATTAAAGGAGTCAAAGGTTGCAGTGAGAGAACAAGAGAATAGTGCTGAAAGAGAACGAAATAAATCAACCATGATCGAAAGTCAGAGTTGGCCTAATTTCTGCTCCTCTGTCTTATGGCCCAATTCTATTTTGCTCTACTGTGGTATTTAAGATAACTGCTTAAATATATGTGCAGAGCATCCAGATTCTGGTAAAACTTCCCTGAAAATAAAGGCTGGCCTTTGCTAAAGTTAGAATCTATAGAGCAGCAAACTGAACAATTAAGTATATGAAGTGCACTTCTTAGATACACAAATAGTCTGCAGAACTCCCTTCCTGAATGGGACTCAATCTTGTTGCATTTATATTAACATTATCTAACAATGCATCCAAACTTTATGTCATATGAAGCCTATGCAAAAGTTCCTTCAGTCTTCTCTCCCACTAACAGAGTATTGTGGTGGCTCGCCCACACTGCAAGTGAACCAGCTCCAACAGTCACGGGCCAGTCCGCAGCCAGTGGCAGCCCAGAGGGCTCCTAGTGCAGGGCAGACCTCGGCCCGGAAGCCGACGTCACTTCCACCCCGCAAGGAGCGGGGAATGCAGTGAGTGGGCACTTAAGCACCCACAGATTGAAACAGTAACCAGTTCAACCAGACCTTGCTCGACTCAGTGTGTTGCTTTTACTCGCTGCGTATTAGCACGACTACATTGGTGACCCCGACGGTCCGACAGCACTTGGACCCAGCCATGAACAACTCGGCTCTGCAGAATGCAGTGTCCCTTAAACTGCCAACCTTCTGGACCACTCAACCCCTGGTCTGGTTCGAGCAAGCAGAGGCCCAGTTCCAGGTCAGGCAAATTGTCTCAGACGCCACCAGGTATTACTATGCTGTGGGCACCTCAACCAGGAGACAGCAGGCCAACTTATCGACTTTCTTCATCAGCCCCCAGCAGCAGACAAGTACGAGGCACTCAAGGCCCTGTTAATCCACACATTCGGCCTCTCCCACCGTAAACGGGCCGTGCGGTTACTGCATATGGACGGCCTGGGCGACCGCGCGCCATCAGCCCTGATGAGAGACATGCTAGCTCTGGCGGACAGCCATAAGCCTTGCCTCCTTTTTGACCAGATCTTCTTGGAGCAAATGCCTGAAGACATCCGCCTCCTGCTAGCAGATGAAGACTTCAGAGACCCGCATAGGGTGGCTGCCCGCGTGGACGTGCTTTGGTGCGCCAAACAAAATGGCGGAACCACCATCGAAATTAGTGCTGCAGCACGGCCGAAAGCCCAGCCCTCCCACACCCCAGCAGCGGAGCACGTAACACCCACACCAAGGGGCGGCACCACTTCTGAGTCTTGGTGATTTTACCATCAAAGGTGGGGTTCCAGGATTTGCCACTGCCGACTGCCATGCTCGTTCCAGGGAAACACCAGGACCAGCCGTCACTGTTGGCTTCAGTGGCTGGTCACCGTGATAGTCTCCTCTACGTTTGGGACAAGCACTCCGGGCGTAGATTCCTGGTGGACACGGGGGTGGAAACCAGTTTCCTACCCCCATCGAGCCACGATACCCTAACTAGAAGAACAGGACCAGAACTAAAGGCAGCCAACAGCAGCACCATCCACACCTACGGTACAAGAACCATCCCCTTGCAGTTCAGTTCCAGTCGCTTTACATGGACATTTACGCTAGCCGCAGTATCACAGCCATTGCTGGGTCCGGACTTCCTCCACACGCACTGTCTGCTCCTGGATTTGAAGGGACGACGATTGGTCGATGCAAAGACATTCCAGACTTTCTCCCTCGGTGAGGCCAGCTTACCGGCCCCGCACCTGGACTCCATCACATATTCCGACAAAGCGTTCGCCAGAGTGTTATCGGAGTTCCCATCTATCATCACGCCACGGTTTTCCTCTACAAACCTCAAGCACAGCGTGATGCACCACATCCCCACACAGAGATCTCCCCCTCCATGCCTGGGCCTGCGGGCTACCACCCGACAAGCTCCGCCTCGCGAAAGAGGAATTCAAGAAGGGAGGAGATGGGGATTGTGCGGCATTCTGACAGCCCGTGGGCCTCCCCATTTCATATGGTGCCCAAGTCCGCGGGAGGGTGGAGACCGTGCGGCGACTATAGGAGGCTGAACGACACCACCACGTCCGATCGCGATCCGGTACCACACATCCAAGATTTTATGGCCAACCTGCATGGGACGCGCATCTTTTCGAAGACTGAACTGGTCCGAGGGTACCATCAGATCCCAGTCCACCGGGATGATGTACCCAAGACAGCCCTCATTACCCCCTTTGGCCTATTCGAGTTCCTCAGGATGCCATTCGGGCTCAGAAACACTGCGCAGACGTTTCAGCGCCTGATGGACGCAGCAGGGCAAGATCTGGACTTTCTGTTCATCTACCTGGATAATATACTTATCGCCAGCTGCTCCCGCCAGGAACATCTAGCACATTTATGCCTGCTCTGCCACCACCTAAGTGACTATGGCCTGACTATCAACCCCGCCAAGTGCCAGTTCAGCCAACCTGCCATTGACTTCTTGGGACAGTGGATTGAACACCACAGAGCTGTGCCCCTGCCGGCAGAAGCTGAAGCCATCCACCAATTCGCCAGACCCAGCACTGCTAAAGGCCTGCAGGAATTTGTTGGGATGGTTTACCACCATTTCCAACCCTCAGCGGCCCGGATCACGCGGCCCCTTTTCGGCTTGATGTCCGGCAAGGTCAAAGAGGTCACCTGGACAGAGGAGGCAATGGCGGCTTTCGAACAAGCCAAGAACATACCAACAAACGCCACGCTCCTGGTCCACCCCCGGGTCGACGTCCCCACTGCCCTCACTGTGGATGCCTCCGACGTGGCAGTTGGCGGCGTGCTCGAGCAGCTCATCAAAGGCCAGTGGAAGCCGCTCGCTTTCTTCAGCCGGCACCTACGACCCCCGGAACTGAAGTACAGCGCTTTCGACAGGGAGCTGCTGGCCTGTACCTTGCCATCTGGCACTTCAGCTATTTCCTGGAAGGGAGGGAGTTCACGGTCTTCACAGACCACAAGCCCCTCACCTTCGCGTCTGCCGAAGTGTCGGACCCGTGGTCGGGCCGCCAGAAACACCACCTGTCGTACATCTTGGAGTTTACCACCACGATCTAGCACATCTCCGGGAAGAACAACGTCGTAGCTGACATGCTGTCACACCCCTCCGTCCAATCAGTGCGCTCTCTGTCTCCGGGGGTGGATTATGCGGCGTTAGCTAAGGCACAACAACTGGACAGCGAGATGCCAGCGTACCGAACCACAGTCTCAGGATTCGAAGACATACGCATTGGGCCCAAAGGTAATGAGCTGCTTTGCGATGTGTCCATTGTCCCGACCACTTGGAGGTAACACGTTTTTGATGCCTTGCATGGTTTAGCCCAGCTTTCCATCCGGGCAACCATGTGGCTGATCGCAGACAGGTTTGTGTGGCGCAGCCTATGCAAGCCAGTTGGGCACTGGGCCAGGACATGTACGCACTGTCAAACCTCCAAAATCCAGAGGCACGTGAGGGTCCCACTGCGACCCTTCCAGCAGATACATAGGAGGTTTGAACATGTCCACATGGGCATTGTCGGCTCACTGCCGGTTTCGAGAGGAGCGAGATACCTGTTCACCATGGTGGACAGGTTTGAGGTGTCCGGAAGCTATCCCACTTGCTGACACGGTCACGGAGACATGCGCCAGAGCCACGATTACCACCTCGGTGACACGGTTCAGACTCCCAGCCTACGTCACTTCAGACGGGGTGTGCAGTTAACATCGGCTTTGTGGTCTGCACTGACACAACTCCTCAGTACCCAGCTCCACCGAACGACTGCTTACCACCCGCGGTCCAATGGCCTGGTGGAACGTTTCCACAGGCACTTGAAGTCAGCCATGATGGCACGCCTCCGAGGGCCAGACTGGGTTGACGAACTCCTCCCCTGGGTGCTGCTTGGCATCCGCATAGCACCCAAGGAAGACCTGGCCGCATCATTGGCCGAACTTGCTTATGGTGCCCCACTCACAGTTCCCGGTGAGTTTGTGCCAGCACCCCATGGACAGGAGGATACACCTATGGTGGTCCTAACTAAACTCCGGGAGCGACTTGGAACACTTGCCCCACTCCCGATGTCCCATCACGGAACAACACCCTCTTTCGTGCCCAAGGACCTACAACAGAGCAGGTAGTTTTCATTCACCGAGGCGCGCACAGACCACTCCCGCAGCGACCATACGAAGGACCCTACAAGGTGGTGCGCCATAATGGGACGACTTGCGTTCTCGACATAGGCAGTCGTGAGACTTTTTCCATTGACCGTCTCAAACCGGCGCATCTAGACCTTGAACGCCCGGTTGCGTTGCCACTCCCATGACGACGAGGCCCGCCGTCTAAAAGAACTGACTGTGTACAGGCTGTGGACTCTGTTCCTAGCGCTGGTTCGGGGGGGGGGGGGGGCGTGTGGCGGCTCACCCACACGGCAAACCAGCTCCAGCAGTCGCGGGCGAGTCCGCAACCAGCGGCAGCCCAGAGGGCTCCTAGTGCAGGGCAGACCTCGGCCCGGAAGCCGATGTCACTTCCACCCCGCGAGGAGCGGGGGATGCTGGGAGTGGGCACTTAAGCGCGCGCGGATTGGAACAGGAAACAGTTCAACCAGACCCTGCTCAACTCAGTATGTTGCTTTCATTCGCTGCGTATCAGTATGACTACAGTATATAGTTTTCCACTTGGGATCACGCCTGAAGATGTGTGGAGTTATTCACTTTAACCTTGGATGTACTCAGTGATATTACTCAGAAGAAAAGTAGGCCAACTCTGCAATGGCACAGACATTCACCTAGTGTGGTATTTAACTGAACTTAGGGAAACTCTTTCCTTTTCCAAATTTGTAATACAAGTAAATTTTCCGAGTAGCTCAATTTCGGTTGAAATCTTTGGAAAGTGACTGTGAATCTGTGGACAGGAATGGTAGATAATAACTGTACCACAACATTGTTTTTTCACATGCCTCTGTACTAAGAAAACAATTATGTACAAAAACCAAAATTCCACCTTCTGCTTACTGACCTCTAGAAGCGCAAATGCGTGAACATTGGGTAGGAGACAGGTGGCATTGAATTGCAATGCTTTCTATACTCTGCGAATTTAACTGTTCAGGCTCCTCCAAGATCATTTGGAAAGAAGCTGTATCCCATTTAGGGAACAAAAAAATAGTATTCAGTTGTCAATTCTCAGGTGATGTCACAGGCAGCACTTAACTCACATTCATGAGAAAATCTGCAGATGCTGAAAATCCACAGCAACACACACAAAATGCTGGACGGTCTATGGAAAAGAAGACGGTTGATGTTGATGTTTCAGACCGATAGGAAGGGTCTCGGCCTTGTCCTGTCCTTACGAAGGGCCTCATCCTGAAATGTGGACTGTTTACTCTTTTCCATAGATGCTGCCTGGCTTGCTGAGTTCCTCCAGCATTTTGGGTGTGTTGCTTTAACTTACATTAATACTTTAATAAATCTGGATTTCTGAAATACAACTGTCTCATATTACTTCACAGTTTTAGAGTTTAATTTGTATTTTGAAAATGTTCAGATTGGCAGATGTAACAATTATTGAATGCAATAATCAGAGGCAGACATCAATAACTACCTGACACAAAGGAACAACCAGGCCTAATAATGCTATCCACATTCCTACTCTCAGGCACAAAATTATACAAAACTGAAAGAAAACTTACTGTTAACCTTATATAAGGGTTTACTTTTTACAGTAACATTCCATGTGAAAAAAAATCTTTCAAACTTCAGTTATAGAAAGCAATCTAACCACAAGCACAATCCAATAAACGTAACTCACAGCACGTGGAACACACTGCTAGCAAACACAGCCGCTGAAACTCGAGGCATTCACACTGATCCATTACTGGCTCATCAAGGAACAGTTAATTTTGTAAATCTCCAGAACTTCACTATCTGTTCAGATAAAGGTTACTTTGGACTATTTGCACATGCCTATGAATATTCCCTTCTCTTTGTTAGTATCCATGTCATGCAAATCTTCCACATTTTATAAATACGTTGGCAATTTACTGGGGGCATTCCAAATGTATTTACACTAAACCATGCATTACAAAAACATATACACAGCTGTCATTAAATTCCATAATCATAGGAGAGCTTATTATAGATTTTTTTTTACCTTATGATTCCATCTTCTAGATAAATATCAGCATAGAAGGACCGGTCTTCATTGATGATCCTCCCACCTTTGATAAGAATCCGATCACTCTACAAAAGAAAGCAAAAAGCTGAATACAAGAAAAACCTTAAAAATCCGTACCACTAACAGGACAAAATAAAAGCAGTAAAGAAAAACCTTTGCATTAAACAAATTTGTAATTGTACCCACTATTGAAAGATTACTGATATATGGTTGAAGATACAGAAGTACATTTGGAACCAAACTGGGCCTGTGTTTGGTTAGACTCCTGTGAAAAACTGAACGATGCTACAGCCGCCTATCCTTACTATCAACAACTCTACATGAGAAAGCTCATTTATGACCAGTAAAGAACAAGAACTAAATTAAAACTAAAAGAACCGGTACAAATTCAAATCCTTAAATAAAATGCATGTTTCTTCAATGTCCGCCTATTATCTTGTACAGTGCAACACTTTAATGGCATACTTTATTCTCTTGGTGGTTAAAAACTCAGTCACAACAGCAAAATCTCATCTTGCTCACAAAGAAGGTGTCTTCATACTGAGAATTACTCACTTCTTCCTACATTTCCTTCAACTTCCAGCCAACAGCTTACACAGAATCCAACAGTTCAAGCAATTTAATTTGCTTTGGAATCATACCAACTACATACAACAGATTGATAACTTTCCTTGAGAAAAACCTTGAAATGCATCCACCCTCTGTAGTAGCAGCACAATGTTTTGGAAAGCTTCCGACGTGTGGCAATGTCCACAGGACAAACTGGTGCTAGCAACCCTTCCAATAAGACAGATTGCACAGCTAGAAACAGCAGCAAGAGTTCAAAACTTCCAATTAGCTGTCAAGCATGAAGGTTTTTTTTTCTAATGGAGCATATTGCCTCCAATTTAAGAAAGAAGTAAAAATTGGATCTCAGTATCGCAAACCATTCTGGAAATTTATTAACATTGTACATCTTTTCCTATAACCCAATGGATAATTTTATCTACAGTAAGTCGTTAGCCCAAGTAGAAAGTAAATAAAAATGAGCCCCTATAATTAATTACAAACAAGAGAAATTTTGCAGATGCTGGAAATCCAAGCAACACACAAAAAAAATGCTGGAGGAACTCTGAAAGGCCAGGCAGGATCTGTGGAAAAGGGTGTAGTCAACATTTCAGCCTAGCCCCTTCAGCAGGACTGGAGAAAAAAGATGAGAAGTTGGAGTAATAAGTGGGGGGGGGGAGGGGAGTGGAGGAAGAAACCCAAGGTAGTAGGTGATAGGTGAAACCGGCGGAGTGGAGTGTGAAGTAAAGAGCTGGGAAGTTGGTGAAAGAGGTGAGGGGTTGGAGAAGGTGGGATCTGATAGGAAAGGACAGAAGGCCATGGAAGAAGGTGAAGGGGGAAGAAGCACCAGTGGGAGGTGATGGGTGGGTAAGGTGATAAAATGAGATTTGAAATGGGAATGGGGAATGGTGAAGGAGGGGGTGGGCATTCCTGGAAGTACAAACCGTTTGTATAAGAAATCGATGCTCATGCCATCTAGTTGGAGGCTACCCAGACGGAATACAAGGTGTTGCTCCTCCAACCTGAGTGTGGCCTCATTGCGGCAGTAGAGGAGGCCATGGGCTGACGTGTCGGAAGTGGTATTAAAATAGGTGGCCATTAGAAAATCATGCTTTTTCTGGAGGATGGAGTGTAGGTGCTCAGCAAAGTGGTCTCCCAATCTATGTCGGGTCTCATCGACATACAGGAGGCCACGCCGAGAGCCACTGGATACAGTAGACGATCCCAACAGACTAACAGGTGAAGACTCACCTGGTAGGACTGTTTGGGGCCCTGAATGGTAGTGAGGGAGGTGGTGTAGGAGCAGGTGTAGCACTTGCTGCACTTGGAAGGGTAAGTACCAGGAGGGAGATCAGTGAAGAGGAACAAAATGGACAAGGGAGTCATGGAGGGAGTGATCCCTGTGAAAAGCAGGAAAAGTGGGGAGGGAAAGATGTGCTCGGTGGCGGGATCCCATTAGAGATGGCGGAAGTTACCGAGAATTATGAGCTGGCCGCAGGAGCTGGGGGGGTGGTAGGTGAGGACAAGAGCACCCCTATCCCTGGTAGGGTGGCGGGAGAATGGCATGAGGCCAGGCATGCTTGAAACAGAAGAGATGCAGTAGAGGGCAGTGTTGATGGTGGAGGAAGGGAAACCACAATCTTTGAAGAAGGAGGACGTATCCTTATTTCTGGAATGAAAAGCCTTATCCTGAGATCAGATGTGGTGCAGATAGAGGAAATGAGAGAAGCGGATGGCATTTCTACAAGTAACAGGGTGGGAAGAGGTATAGTCCAAGTAGCTATGAGAGTCACTTGGTTTATGAAAGTTATCAGTAGATAAGCTGTCTTCAGAGATAGAAAGAGAGAATGAGAAAGAGGAAGAAGGTGTCAGACATCGACCAGGTAAATTTGAGCACAGAGTGGAATTTGGAGGCAAAATTGATGAAGTGGACAAGCTCTGCATGGGAGTAGCACAAGTACAGTCATACAGTCATTGATATAGTGTAGGAAAAGTTGGGGAGTGATACCAGTGTAGGCTTGGAACATAAGACTATTCCACATCACGGACGAAAAGACAGGCATAGCTGGGACACATGCGAGTGCCCATAGCTACACCTATTGCTTGAAAGAAGTGAGAGGAGCCAAAGGAGAAATTATTTAGAGTGAGGACAAGTTTGTCAGGTGGAGGAGAGTGGTAGTGGAAAGGATCTGGTTGGGTCTGGTGTCCAAAAAGAAACAGGGAGCTCTGAGGCCTTCCTGATGGGGGATGGAGGTGTACAGGGAGTGGACATTAGTGAAAATAAGATGATTGGGCCAGAGAACTTGCAATCATTGAAAAGAATCAAGAGTGTGTGAAGTGTCACAAATATAGGTAGGAAGAGATTGAACCAAGGAGATAAAAACTGACTCAAGGTATGCAATCACAAGTTCAGTGGGGCATGAGCAGGCAGAAACAATGGAACTACCTGGATAGTCAGGTTTGTGGATATTGGGAAGGAGGTAGAAATGGGAGGTGTGGAGTAAGGGAGCTACAATGTTTGTGGCAGTGGATGGGAGAACCCCAGAATCAATAAAGTCCATGATGGTGTGCTAGACAATTCCCTGGTGTTCCTTAGTGTGTCAAAATGTACTAGTTCCAATGTGTCCCAATTAACTGAAATCCACTGCATATTAACTCATTTTAGACAAAGCAACTATATTTACTTAGAATCCTTAGCTTGTCTTGAAATACAGTCCTTGGGCTGTAAAGTGATATTTTCTCCAGTAAGGGTATTTCTAACTAATGTATTAATTCCACAACTCTGGAAACATTAGCAAGGCACACAGATACACCAGCTACACTTATAACCCCAAGTGCAAAAGTTAATTCATTCACTTCAACAAAAGGTCCCTGTGAATGACTCATCAGTTCTTATTTAGGGGTTGGAGGTAGAAATGGTAGGCAACTTCCAGTTCCTGGGCATCAACATCTTAGAGGATCTATACTGGGCCCAACACATCGATATAATCCGTCTCCCTCTGCCATTGAGGAAAACTTCTGGAGGTAGTACTTCAAGAAGGAGGCGTCCATCATTATAGACCCTCATCATTCGGGGAAGCCCCCTTCACTTTACCACCATTGAGGAGAAGCTACAAGAGCCTGCAGACGCACACTCAATGTTTTAGCAACAGCTCCTTCCCCTCCACCATCAGACTTATAAAAGAGCACTACCTCACTGTTCCTCTTCTGCACGTTTTTTTGTAGTAATTTTACGTCTTGCACTAACTGCTGCCACAAAACAACATATTTCATAACAATCAGGGATAATAAACCTGATTCTGACTCTTCTATTGTAAACATCCTTCAGCTGACAAAATACATCTCATCATTAACCGACCATGTGAATATTTAATGATCTTAATACTCAAAACCATTTATGAAGACTTATGTAGAAACAAGACATATAGAAGTTAATTCACTATTAGATGTAAAACTATCCTTTTATTACAGAACATAGAATATAGAACAATACAGCACAGTACAGGCCCTTCGGCCCATAACGTTCTGCCAACCCTTAAAAGCTGCCTTAAAAACTCAGGCAGTGAATTCCGCGCACCAGGCACTCTCTATTCCTCTAATATCCCCCTTGAACTTCCCTCCCCTTACCTTAAAAGCTATGTCCTCTTGTATTGAGCAGTGGTGCCCTGGGGAAGAGGCATTGGCTGTCCACTCTATCTATACCTCTTAATATCTTGTACAGAAATATATTTTAACTCTAATAACTCCAAACATACCGAGAGACATATACTATATTACTGTAGTTATATGCTAATAGCAACTCCTTAGCCTAATCTCCACCACATGGTATACAGCAATAACTGTGTATTCTTATATTCTGCTGAAGTGTTCAAATTAATCATGAAATCACCTAAACTTCAAATAATGCTTAACGTATTGTGATTACCTTTTCATTTCTCATAATGAACAATTCAGCATATCTTCAATTGACTATTTTAGTCAATCGCCATCCAAGAAATTTGATTCTGTTCAAAATACCACTATTATATGCTGATCACGAACCGAAGACTATCCAAATGGTTCTATAGCTGGAGACATCAACAGCATCTTCTAATTTGAAAAGAGCCTATACACATTATTTGAGTGTCACCGCTGGTCTTGAGAACTATATTTATTTTATATAATTATTTTCTACATAATCTGTTGTAGTGAACAATAATTAAATTCAATTAAGCAGATGTTCAATGATTAAGATACACACATTCCTCTGGAGAGTAAAAGGTAAATAGTTTTTAATTAGAGTAAACATGTGCATTAAAAGCCTGGTTTATGTGATAGAGTGTACCTATAATTCTCGATTCAATGACCACTGTTTACAGAATGTCAAGCTTCTTTAGATTCCTTGATAGGTGTTGGAATGAATTATTTGAGGTTTTATTTAGTCAACCAAATAAAGTTACAACACCACGATGTAATCATGCTCCAAAATTCACAGATGTAAGATATCAAACACATCTTTCAGTAACAATTTCCACTGTAAATGTCATAAGGATCTTCACAGCGAAGTAAAGATAAAAGAAAATGTGTGACTAAGTCAAAAGTTTTAACAAGTGCAATCAAAAGTTTGTTCAATCAAATGAACCTTAAAGAAGATTTTGAAAGATAATAAATGACAATAACAAACCTTCCATTTAAAGAGCATTTTAATTGAGCAAAGATATCCTATAGTGCTTCACAGTAGCTTTATCAAGTAAAGACAAACTGATGACAAAACTAATGAGAAGAGAGACCGCTAACCAAAATCTCTATACATTACTAAGCTTTTTTTTTTGAGGGAAGAGAGGCTCGCAGGTTATGAAGAGAATTAGAACATAGTGCCTTGGACACAGAAGGCACAGCCACCAATGGTCATAGAACACAACAGCAAAAAAACAGGCCATTTGGCCCATCTAGTCCATGCCGAACCAATAATCGGCCGATTCCCATCAACCTGCACCCCAGACCGTAGCCCTCCATGCCCTTCCCATCTATGTGCATATCCAAAATTCTCTTAAACATTGAAATCAAATGCACATCCACCACTTGCTCTGGCAGCTTGTTACACACTCTTACTTCTCTCTGAGTGGAGAAGTTCCCCCTCATGTTCTTAAACTTTCAACTTCCACCTTAATCCATGACCTCTCATTCTAGTCTCACCCAAACTTAGTGGAAAAAGTCTGCTTGCATTAACCTATCTATACCCCTCATAATTGTGTATACCTCTATTAAACATCCCCTCAATCTTCTACTTTCCTGGGAGTAAAGTCATAACCTATTCAACCTTTCCCTGTAACTCAGGTCCTCAAGTCCCAGCAACATCCTTGTAAACTTTCTCTGCACTTTTTCAATCTTATTTACATCTTTCCAGTAGGTAAGTGACCAAAACTGCACACAATACTCCAAGTTAGAACTGACCAATGTCTTATACAATTTCAACATAACATCCCAACTACTGTACTCAATACGATGACTTATGAAGGCCAATGTGCTGAAAGCTTTCTTAACGACTTAGTGATGCCACGTTCAAGGATTATGGACCTGTATTCCCAGATCCCTGTTCTACCACAATCTTCTGTGCCCTACTGCTCACCATATAAGACCTACCCTAGTTGGACCTCCCAAAGTACAACACCTCAGACTGCATTAAATTCCATTTGCCATTTTTCAGCCCAGTCTTCCAGCTGGTCCAGATCCCACTACAAGCTTTGATAGTCTTCCTCGCTGTCCACAACACCCCCAATCTTGTTGTCAATTGTGAATTGAACAGCACAAGGTAGGGCATGGGGAAAAAATATTTCAAGATCTCATGAAGAACAATAGAGCAGAATAACAGGAATGCATTGAAGTAGATGTGTTCAGAGATTTTAAAAAATGAAGTGACAAGTGTTTCAACAGCTGATGAGCTAATACAGGGATGGTGTTGAGTAATGTTAAGGAAGCAAAAATAAACAGGCAGTGATGGTATTAAATCCAAAAACACTGCATTTGAGGTCCAACTTTTCACCAGGCTATAAACAGTCTAGTTCAGGTACAGGCAGTTGGCAAAGAGCCAGTGACATAGAAACAGACATTGAAGTCATGGTTGCAGTCTTCCCAAGGCAGCTCAGTATTAGAAGGCAGCAACATCTACAATGACATGCAGGGCCTTGGAAAGAGAAGCATGATGCCCAGGGCAAGTGAAACACCTACAATGCAATCTGGCATTGGGGCCAAATTGGGAAGCAAAGGTTAATGCCTGACTGTAACTGGAACAAATTTAAAGGAGTCTTTGAAAGGGAATGTCAATAAAAGTAGATTGCAGTTAGTAACAATTTATTTAAGGTGACGATTTGGATTTTAAAGACTGATAGATGAGGAGCAAAGATAAATGAGGATTTGAAGGTGGAGCATTGTGATGATGGCACTAAATGGCGATTCCTTTGCTTGCATCTTTGGAAACAGCTCTATTTCCATCTTTAATATCTTTACTTTTCTCTTTCAGGGCTCTTTTGAAGAGTCTGACCTGGAGTTATACCCTGACTACAGTTCTTTGCGAGAATGGGACCCACTCTTGGAGTTTCATAACCAGCCATTGTTGTTCTGCACACCAAGGACTCAGCCTAAGAGTCCGGCTCGGATTTGGAAGCCTAGGATCTCGGGGCTCTGGAGACGGGCAGATCGAGGGTCAGTGTCACAACAGGAGACCCGTGCGTCATCAGGAGAGTCAGAATATCTGCAGTTGTGTGCCCAGATATTTGGGTGCAGAGCTCAAAAAAAGTGACGTGGCGGACTTTTAACATCGTAAACCAGCAAGTTCTTATGTCTCCCCACTCACTGGGAAAACGGAGACACCTCTTTCTCCCTTATTAGGGAGAGTGAGAACCTGTGGTACGTCTAATACCAGGTGAAATGCAAAGTCTTTGGGGTAACTGCAAGTCTGCGTCTTTGCTGTTGCTTTGCTCATGCTTGGGTACTCGGTGGCGGGTGCCAATGCCTTTTTTTGCCAGTGGGGGAAGAGGAGATTGTTTCTTACTGCCACTTACATGTGGGGGGAGAACCTTGGGGTTCTGTCATTCATTCTTTGGGGCACTCCTCTGTTTTTGTGAATGGTTGCAAGGAAAAGCATTTCAGGATGTACAATGTATACATTTTTCCTGACGTTAAATTGTACCTCTGAAAACTCTGAATTAAGTTACGACAAGTTGAGTTACGCTGGCTTGGTTCTTGGACAGCAACAAAGAGAATATTGAGAAAGCTAGTTCAAAGGTAATGTGTGCGTGCACTTTAACAGTTAGGCACTGGCATGAAGATGGAGATAAGCAATGCAGCACAAGAGGTAAGGCAGGCAGTTTGAAGGCCAATTCTGCCCAAATGAGGCTGGGCATGAGTTATTCAGAAAGACTGGCAATTATTTCTGGGATGAAAATGACACACACTTAATAAAATTAATTCACCTGCATAAGCAAGATGTGATTACGTGCAGGATAATAGATACTACAGAAAAAGATAATTTGCCGTCCAATACTGATTAAAACTGGACCTAATCATTTGAATTGCTTTACTGAACGAAAGCATGCAGATGACTAAAAAAAGATGTACAAGTACAAATCCTTATCCATTTCCAGAAGTTAATACGAGAACACAACTGAAGAAAATTGGCTGGACGATACCAATGTTCCAGCTCTTAATATCCCTTGATGAACTGAACAAATATTTTGTAAGTTTAATTGACTCCAGATCCAAATTATTTTGTGGGGCATAATTTAAGCCATTAAATCTAAGTACTGTATTAATCTAATGAGTCTATGCTGTAGAGTAATAATTTCAATGAGAAAGAGGTGATGGTGAACAATGAAAAGATATGATAATAAGTTACTTTATTATTCAGTCACATCGGGGCATGAATTGGAGAGGAACTTGGAGTCATCTTCTCCAATTCATGGGTTTCTGGCTTGCTGTAGCAAGTTGGTACTTGTTACACAGATTGGTACAGATGCCACACACAGGAGCCATACTGCACAGAAGATTGATGTCAATTTTGGCAGGTAGAGCACCAATCAAATTCATTCTGGATAATACTGTCATTGATAACTATAAAAAGATCTTGAAAAACAAGGAAGGTGAAATGTATCATGGTCAACATTACACGATTCATGGCTTGCATCAAGAGGTAGGTGTTACAAACAGAATAGGGGATCAATTCAAAGAATTCAAAAGCTTTGAAGAAATCTTGAATGACAAGTGTTTTCCATATTTATTCATTTACATTATGTGGGCACAGCTGACAAAGTCAGCATTAGTTAACCTTGATCCAGATGTTAGGCAATAGTGTTGGTGAACTATGTTCTTGAACTATTGCAGTCCCTCTGATGGAAATATTCCTACAATGGGGTTTTTATAGTTATCAACCACAGTTTGATCTGGGATTCAGATCCAATGACAAGACAGTAACCTGAATTTATTTCTAAGTCAGCGCTGGTTGTGATTTGAAGTGAAACCAGTAGATGGTGCTATTCCCATTTTTTTATATATATATATATGCTATCCTTATCCTCGTCCTTGGGTGGGTTTGAGAAGTCAGAGTAACCTAGGCAACTTAATGTAGTGCATTTTGAAGATGTGCATGCTGTAGCCAAGGTGTACCAATGGTGAAGGAAGTGAATCATTTGAGTGGTAGATTTGGTGACAATTAAGAAGACTGTTTTCTCCAGGATAACATCAATCTTCTTTAGTTATTGCTGCAGCTGCACTTATTCAAGCAAGTGAAGAGAAATGCATAATACTCCTAATGTATCGATGTATCTTGCAGTTAGGAAGGGCTTTAGAGTATTAGGTGGTGAGCTACCCAGCTTCTGACCTACTCCTGTGGTTACTGAATTTATATGCTAGTACAATTAAATTTATAGTCAATGGGAACACCCCCTTCCCCTACTCCACCCTCCAAACCAGTCATGATTAGTGACAGAAAAGGCAATGCTACCGAATGCAAGTTGTGAATGGTTAAACTCCCGCTTGCTGGAGATGGACATTGTCTGCACCTTGTGTAAGAGAATGCAATTTTTATGTGAATGTTTCTAGGCCCTGCATTGTGTTGGCATAACTTGCTTCATTTTCTGATGCATTACAGGTGTCCCCCGCTTTACGCCACTTTGTTTTTACAAAAGACCTACATTAGTAACCTGTTTTCACATTACAAAGAGGATTTTCGCTTTTACGAAATTTTTTCCCATATAAATTAATGGTTCTTTGCTTTACGCCATTTCAGCTTAAGAAAGGTTTCATAGGAACGCTCTACCTTTGGAAAGTGGGGGGGGTGGGGGAAAGACACCCGTATAGATGCAGGCATCAGTAGACGTGCAGTTCTGAATCTTTGATGAAAGTCACAGGTGGAGTAGCTGAAAATGTGCGATTCTAAACTACTACGTAGAGGAACTGCTGCAGAGTTGTTCTGAGGTTGGGTTGATTGACCTCTGATGATCACAACTATGTTCTTTTAAATATGACCAATCGTTGGTGTAGTTTTTCCTCTTGTTAACCATTGACTTGTTTTACCAGGGTTCCTCCCTTACACACAAATGGTGACTTAATGTCACATGTAATCACTTTTACCTCACAGTTGGAAATCAACTCTGTCTGTGTTTGGGCCAAGGCTGTGACCTGGCTGCAGTGCAAGCCCCAGGTACAAGACGTAACAACACATTCCAATACTTGAGACAAGAACATAAGAGAGATGGAGATTCAGGGAAGGTCAAATGTGAGTTTAGGGGGAATGTTTAAAAGAAACGGGATTATTTTATTTAAAAAAAACAATAACAATGATAATTAATGTGGAGCCATGAAGAGAAGTAGTATGTTTAATTTGAGGCTTTGTTTGATTCACCATTTCTTGTTCCTATACTGTGCAGAATGGTCAATATTCTAAATATGAAGTATGCAACCATAATCATTGTTGTCTTCCTTGATCACTCCACCGCCACCATCCTGATTACACCATGCTTTGTCATCACCTAGTAGCTGGAATATTGACCCTCCCCATTCCATCCTCTCATGCCCATGTAATTACATCTGTTGTGTCCCACGATTGCACTTTTGGTCCATAATTCTCTTCTACACGGACAATCTAATCCACCAATAAGTTCTTTTTTTGTCTCCCCACTATCAGCTTCGATTCTAGACCAGCCCCTGTATCATCCAGTAACTTGTGTTCATTCAGAGACTCCAATGAGGTACAACTTCTCAGTACTAATGAGTAGTCACAGGTCTGAAAAGATAATCAGAGACACAAGAGGCTGGAATCTGAGGCAACCAACAGTCTGAAGAACTCAGCAGGTCAAGAGACATCTGTGGGAGGAAAAGGAAACATTGATATTTCTTTCCTCCTCCAGCTACTGCTTGGCCAGCTGAGTCCTTCGAGCAGACGGTTTGTTGAAAAGTTTCTCTGTCTTTAGATGAGGTCAACAAGAACAGAGTGTTTTCAACATTCTGTTTATATTTCAGATTTCCAGCATCTGTAAGTTTTTTTTTAAACAACCATCACACCTTGCATTTCATTTAGCCATCACTCCAAGTCCTCATTCGAAAATCAATGACTGACCTCTCTCCACCCATCCACTCTACTCTTTTCCTCCATACCTGCTGTTAATGAGACAAGTACAACCTTTCCATCAGTGGTATCATTATCACTCAACCATCCCTCTTGGGTTATTTTCTTCTAAAATCCCCTGCTTATACTGTACTATACAAAAAGTAGCCAACCCTTTCTAACAATTCCCCTTTTAATTAAATATCTTAAAATACACCAATATCTTAAATGCTCAGGTGTCTCACATTGAAATTATCCAGAGCTTCCAGATTGTAACATTACTAAAATATGAACACAAATGATTTTTTATTTTTCCACTTCGTGAGTCCTGTCATTTACTGTTTCAAATGTCCAAAAATGAAAGTTAATCCGTTCTCTAATAATAAAGAATTTTGTGCTCTGGACAAATTACATAGATGGGCGTCACCCATGCAGAGAACCCTTCAGCCTAAGGCCATCGCTTCATTTATCTCTCTGTTGTCTCAAATTCATACATAAGCGACTTTATTGATTGCCTCGTAAGACGATGCCGGCAATAATGTTATAATGCTCCCCCGGAGAAACTACTGGACGACAAAACTACAGTTGATGGCATCACAATTCAGACACGCCGCTGACCAAATTATATCAGACATAGGAGGCTTTTTGTTCGTCTGTCTAGACTGGTATTGAGAGACGTCACCAAGTTGAAAGACACTGTAATTTCACATCAGAGTCTCCATACATCAAACGGGGAGTCTACGACAAAGTAATAAAGAACTCTACGTACTAGAATTTTAATCGCTGTAGTTCTTGTTTTACCTATAACTATTGGGAACACCGTTCCCAGGAGTATTATAAACATGTAAGTGGAACACCCTTAGTAATTCCACCCACAGCATCCAGTTCGTGGAATTAGAGTTTGACCCATAAGGTGTGTCTCAATGATGGCGCTTTGTGCTATGAAGGCTCTTTTTTCTCTCGGTTCAATCTATCCGGCCCCTCCCATTGCATACAAAAAGAATCTGTTCCCTCCATCTACAATCGTATATATTCATCCAACACCCAGAGTTACAGGCTTTTGTCCTTGAACTGTGATCTGACCATGAATTAACCGCTTCTGTTTAAATCAGCTTCCCTTTCTTTGTAAGTCCACAAGGCTGCAAGTTGCTTACAAGATGCTTCAAGACCATATTGATCATTCTATCGACCTCGTCTTTTCGCTAGAGCAGCCACACCCACATTGTCTGAAACCATTTGTTCGCTTACAACTTCTTTTCTCTCTGAACGTACACAGTCCCCTATCAAGTCCAACCACAATCGGTAACGTTTATTTTAAAATTAAAAAGAAATAGTGAGGTAACGATGGACATCGCTTTAAGATCACCTTCAGGGGCCCTTCGCCGCCATAATCCAATTTTAGCCAGTACAGCCTTACTCCCAAAGTGGATGCAGTCAAACACCATTTCCCTTAACCCACCCCGTTTCCCCAAGGTAGCGGTATAGAAGGCACACACACACACAGAGACACACATAGGGACGCTAGCGCCCTTCCTTCCCCAATGAAAGAGCTTACCGTTACGCGGTGCATGTCCTGGCCGTCTTGGTTGGACATGTTTGCTTGCACTTTATTGTGAGAGAGGGGAGGTAAAGAGTAGATTTTAGGCTCTAAACTGGGCTGCCAAATTTGACCTTACAAACTCGCTCCTTTCGGAAAGCAGTATTTATTAATTAAAGTATTTCAGTGTTCCGGTGTAGATGTCTGCGGCCGTCCAGAGGGAGTTAGCAAAGAGCTCCTCCTAGCGGCTGCCAGCCTTAATGGAGACGCGAGTCACCTCAGGAAGCACTTCCCACCAGCCACCCAGGGATCTCTACACACTGACGAAATAAATTCAGCAGCAATGCTGTCGTTTTCTCTCTCTCTCTCTTTCAACGGGTAATGAAATCATTATAACAGGAACTTTCCGTCCCTACCCCTTCAGGATAACGGGAAGTTACTTTAAAATGCCATGTTCACTCTTCCCAGCCATTCTCCCCTGATGGATCTTTTGTAAACCATCCTGTAAAATGTGTTCAGCGCGCCTCGTTTCGCAGCATGCTCCCCCTCTGACCTTCCATCCCCAAATTTCCCAAATTAAAATTCAAATACCAGCGGGGCAGCCTCTACAAGAGGAGACAGTGCTGCATTTATTCTGTTTTGTTATGAAACCCTTAGGTTGGCTTTGTTTAACTTGATCGAAGGAATTGTTGAGAAGACGGGACTGAAATGTCGTGGGTTAATAAACGAAGTGAAAGCCTGCCCTTATATTTCGAAACACCCGGGCGTTAAAATAAAACGCAAAAGGAAGGAGTCACGCCGCCACAGACAATAGCTCTCCAGTGGCAACTGCAAGAGGGTGGGGAAGTGCTTAAAGTCCAGCCGGATTCCGCCAAAGTGATTGCAGCGTGAACCAAGCGCGGAACCCCGAGGGGCCTCTTTCCTTCCCCTCCTCTGGTCGCCTGCTTCCAGCTGAATAAACACCAAACAAAAGAATCAGTTTACTTTAAAGCAGGCACTTTTAACCAGGAATGGATGTTAAATCCCTCCTCCTCGCTGACTGAAAGCCACCTTAAAGCCCACGTTGTATCACGACTTTCAATTTAATCCAATCATGACGTGTTTAAAATGAAGCCTCTTCCCAGTGACTTTGGAAACTGGATGGGATGGTTGGATTGTTACATGAGTAGGAACTTTTTTCGTGTGTGTGATGTTGGCGTCGTTTAACGATAATGATGTTGATGATGATGATAGGGTGGAGGTTCGGCGTGTACCTTGCCTGGTTCCCAGCCCTGGAGCAGCTCCTTGGCCGCCGCAGCTTTGATCTCCAGCGGGGCCCTCTCTTCCCTTTCGCTGGGAGAACTGATGACTGAGCCGGAGATCTCACTGATGTCGCTGGCAGTTTCGCTCATTCCGTCCGATTCCGGGGACAGGATGTCATGCCGGCTGGAGCTCCTGGATGCCTTGGAGCTCCGTCGCCCGACGCTGTAGGCATCGAAATCTATTGTCTTACTCTCATATGCACCTTCCACGGTGCAGAACATGCCTCCGTATTTCTGCCGGGGTGTTTGGGCCGTGGTACCCGGTCTCGCCAGGTACACCGGGAGATCATCCTCCTTGTTCCAGTGTCTCTTGCCATCAGCCATCCTGTGCGCACACTCTCTGAGAAAGAGAGAATCGGCTCGATTTCTCTCACCCAACTCCCTGCAACACTCACACTTTCACACCCTCACACACCTACATCAGCAATAAAAAGGAACCCAAATGGAACCCAGTCAGCATCTAGCAAGTCTGAAACCTCTAGTGACAGCAGATTGCATCCAAAGCTTCTGACACGGAAGTAATAGATCTGCATAAATGCAAAGGAAAGTGTCGCTGTTGGTTCGCCAGGTTCTTTTTTTGGTCATTCCTCCCTCTGAGGAGGAGCTTTGGAATGTATTCTGAGTGGGAGTTGGGAGGGCGAGGGGTGGTTTGGCTGAAAGCAGCAGCATCGAAACGATCGATCAAAACGTCCCCGGATGATCAGCATTCCGCGCACGGTGAGCTATCCTTTCAGCACCGTCCCCACAGTGGCGGGCGGTGGGGGTGGGGATTCAGGCAGCGGCGTCGGGCTGATGTCACGCTTTGCCTGGAAAATAGTCGTATTAGTTTTAAAACAGACGCGCGTCCTGACCTGTCTGCAAACGGAGTGTGCGCACACGGACTTTCCTTGGGCTAATCACATCTAAGCAAAGGACAACGTTCAATTGATTACCTTAGATAACATTTTCAAAACGTTCGCTTGTGGCTGAAGAACTTACCAAGGTAACCTCGTATACACTTACATATGAACGAAAATTAGTGATGTAGTTACAACCCACTACGAAATATTATGAGAACTGGAAGTAAATTTAGGCCCATGTAAAATAGCCGTTGTGAAATCATCACGTGCGATTTATATCTGAACAGCAACTCTAACTTCTGGCCTACAAGCCATCAATAAAACCGAAGGACAGTGCTGGTACCAAAATAACGAGAAGTCAAAGTCCAATGTAAATTTATTCTCTAAAAACATATATGTCACCATATACAACTCTTGAGATTCGTTTTTTTGTGGGCATACACAGAAACATAATAGGTTCAATGAAAGATCACAACCAACAGGACAGTCAAACAACCAGTGCGCAAAAGACAACAAACTGTGCAAATACAAAGGAAAAAATAAAAATAATAATAAATAAACAATAAATATTGAGAACATGAGATGAAGAGTCCTAGAAAGTGAGTCCATAGGTTGTAGCAGCCATTCAGTGATGAGGCAAGTGAAGCTGAGTGAAATTATCACTTCTAGTTCGAGAGCCTGATGGTCGAGCCTGGTCATGTGAGCCCTGAGGCTCCTGTACCTTCTTACTGATAGCAGCAGTGAGAAGAGAGTATGTTCTGGATAGTGGGGGTCCCTAATGATGTATACTGCTTTCCTGCGACAGCACTCCATGTAGATGTGCTCAGTTGTGGAGAGGGCTTTTCCCATGATGGACTGGGCCAAACCTAAATTCAAGGTCGTTGGTGTTTCCATACCAGGCCATGATGCAACCGGTCAATATGCTCTCCACCACACATCTATCGAAGTTTGTCAAAGTTATAGGTATCATACCAAATCCTCACAGACTTCTAAGGAAGTAGAGGCAATGCGTGCTTTCTTCATACTGGCACTTATATGCTGGGCCCAGCACAGATCATCTGAAATGACAGCACCAAGGAATTTAAAATTGTTGACCCTCTCCACCTCTCATCCCCCAAAGAGGACTAACTCGTGGATCTCCAGTTTCCTCCTCTTGAGGTCAATAATCAGCTTCTTGGTCTTGCTGACTTGAGTTAGAGGTTGTTGTGGCACTATTCAGCCAGATGTTCTGCTTTCTATATGCTAATTTGTCATCACCTTTGATTTGGCCAATGATAGTGGTGTTGTTGCCAAAATTAAATATGGCTTCAAATCTATGTTTAGCCTCACAGTCATAAGTATAAAGCAAGTAGAGCAGGGGGCTAAATTCACAGCCTTGTGGTGCACCTGTGCTGATGGAGATTGTGGAGGAGATGCGATTGTCAATCAAAACTGGGTTCAGCAAGTGAGGAAATCCAGGATGCAATTGCACAAGGAGGTATTGAGGCCAAGGTCTTGAAACTTAATGATTAGTTCTGAGGAGATAATAGTGTTGAATTCTGAGCTATATTCGATAAAGAGCATCCTGGTTTATGCATTTTCACTGTCCAGATGTTCCAGGGTTGAGTGAAGAGCCAATGCATTGGCATCTGCTCTTGACCTGTGGGCAAATTAGAGCAGCTCCAAGTTGCTCCTCAGGCAGAACTTGAATTACCAGCTCCGCAAAGCACTTCATCACAGTGCATGTGAGTGCTCCTGGATGATCATCATTGAGGTAGATTATGAAGTTCTTCTTGGGTACTGGTGTAATTGAAGCCTGCTTGAAGCAGGTGGCTATCTCAGACTGTCAAAGCCAGAGATTAAAGATATTGGTGATTACTCCAGCCAGTTGATCGGCACAGGTCTTTAGTACTCAGCCAGGTACCTCATCTAGGCTGGATGCTTCTAACAAAGGGAAGAGATTTGTGGCACTCAATTTTAATTTTATTCTATTCTATAATTCTATTCTATAAAATAGAATATTTTATTCTATAATTCTATTTTAATTTTTACCACAACATTAGTCAGTCATCCTATTTTCAAAATAAATTCTTTTTCATTGTCCTGACCCTGCTGTAAGTTAAATGAGCTGGAGAAGTGTTTTGTTGCTGAATACTGTTTTGCTTATTAAGGTTGTCATAGCCGGGGAGAGGTAGTGGAGATAAGCTTCCACTACTTATCAAGTACTCCCAGTGATGTGGGTCTCAGACAACCAGTCCAACTCCTGGCTTTCATATGTGGCTTAGCTACTAAGCCTGACAGAACCATTTCTACAGACTGGAGAAGGGACAAAGGCAGGTTACCATCACATTAAAACCCTGCTGAATGGTCTCAGCCTGAAACGTCAACTGTACTCTTTTCCATAGATGCTGCCAGCCCTGCTGAGTTCCTCCAGCAGTTTGTGTATGATGCTTGGATTTCCAGCATCTGCAGATTTTCTCCTGTTTGGGATTCCTTCCACCAAGTTATCTCTTGTAGCACCCCTCAAATCCTGTAACTTCCTCCTTGCAGGAAATCACAATTCTGGGGCTGAAACGCTTGCCATTTCTCCTGCAGGTCACTTGCCTGGACTTGGCCAATTTCTTAAAATCTGACATGATAAAGAAATCTCAGTATTCCAGATGTCAGTCCCAGTACTCCTATCACCATTACCCTAAGGGCTGCAGCAGTTCAGTAATTCACTATTCATTCCTACTGCTGCCCTTTTTAGCAAAACCACATCCTATGAATGATGAGCATAAAAAAACCTTGAAAACTGCTGCTTTTGGAAGTAAAGTTCTGGAGAGATCCTGTAGTATACAGCAGTTTTGATCTCCAAGTTCATTGTCTTTACTGGCAGAGACGTGTAATAAGTTATGGAGCAAGATCAGAAAGAGGAGGCAATATTGGCAGCACTTAATAACAGGACAGTGTTTGACCTGCTAGTTAAATATCATTCCCAGTTCTCATTCCACTAGCCCTCATTATACGCAACACACACAAAATGCTGGAGGAACTCAGTAGGCAAAACAGCATCTTCACTCTCAGCCTAACATGTCAACTCTGCTCCTTTCCATAGATGCTGCCTGGCCTGCTGAGTTCCCCCAGCCTTTTGTGCGTGTTGTTTGGATTTCCAACATCTGCAGATTTTCTCCTGTTTGTGATTAGAACCTTCATTACACTCCTGCTGCTGCTTGTCATCAAGTACTTGCTTCACCGGAAAGGCAAAATAGAAGGTAAATTATAGATAAAACTTGTTACCAAGACATCTGCGTGACCTAGTGCTTCTATGCATTGCTGCCTCAAAGAGGAATTACTGCCCCATTGCTGTCTCAGTGAGAAATTACTGCCATGGAGGGTTACTAGTTTATAGTGTAGGAAGCTGCATTTAGTCTTGACGTTCAAACTTCAAAATGCACCGCACAGCTACCATTCATTCATAGTCTTTGTTGCTAGGCTCACAGGCAACAAAGGGATTAGCAGAATGCCAGCGATGGAGTCAAAATGCTGTTTTCTTTTTGAAAATTGTTCTGAAAACATGCAAGATTATTGGCCTTTTTGTAGCTCTTGGAATTTGCCAATATCATGAATATACTAAATACAGTAATCATTACAGTATGTTAATATTGGCTATATTCATTGTAACGATTATACGTCATCAGGAAACCCAAATTCTAAAGCAGGTTGTATCTGTTCAAGATTGCCAATGCTGTTCAATATCAACTAACACTTCTTAATGAGGAGGTGTATTGTGCCAGAAAAGGTCCAGGAATCAATGGTTGAACTCGTGAAAATGTTTGCACTAAAAGAGGATAGAAAGTGTCATTTGATAATGAGCCAGAAAGTCCTTAAGGCAAGAATTTTTTTTTATTAAACAAAATATACTTTATTCAAAAATAAAATTATGTACAATAAACCATTCAATGATTCTCAGTCCTTTACAAATGTTTCCATTACGGTCTTTACACTCCCACACTTTTGCCAACCAGGTGGCACTCTGTTACTTCATATTTACATACACTTGTTCAGGGGTATACACCTGGCCCCCCCCATCCCTCAACTCCCGCGCGAGAAGAACCCTAGACTGTGGTCCTTCCCCACTGGGCCCTTGCGGTGGCTGCACCAAGTTTGAGTGCATCCCTCAGCACGTACTCCTGCAGCCGAGCATGTGCCAGTCGACAGCATTCCCCCATGGACATTTCCACGTGCTGGAAGACCATCAAGTTTCAGGCCAACCAAAGAGCGTCTTTCACCGAGTTGATGATCTGCCAGCAGCACCGGATGCTGGTCTCCGTGTGAGTCCCCGGGAACAGCCCGTAGATCAAAGAGTTCTCTGTTACGCAGCTGCTGGGGATGAACCTCGACACTGTCCCTCCCATCCTCCTCCACACCTTCTCCACGAACCCACAGTGTGCAAGAGGTGGGTCACCGACTCCCCCTCACTACAGTGCTCCCGTGGGCAGAGGGGTGTGGAGGCGACATTCCAGACGTACAGGAGGGATCGGACTGGGAGGGCCCCTCTCATCACCAGCCAGGCGAGGTCTTGGTGCCTGTTGGTGAGGTCTGGCAATGATGCATTTTGCCAGATGAACTGGACTGTCTGCTCAGGAAACCACTCCACTGTGTCCATCACGTCCTTCTCCTGCAGTGCCTGCAGGACCTTACGTGCTGACCACTGCCTGATGGCCTTGTAGTCAAAGGCGTTGACCTGAAAGAACTTCTCTACTAAGGACAGGTATTGCGACAACGACCAGCTGACAGGGGTGTTGCGTGGTAAAGATGCCAGACCGATCCTTCGTAGCCAGGGTGACAGGTAGAACCTGGGCACATAGTGGTACTTGGTGCCCACATACCTGGGATCCACACACAACCTGATGCAGCCACACACGAAGCTAGCCATCAGAGTGAGGGCGACTTTGGGAACGTTTTTGCCCCCGTTGTCCAGGGACTTGTGCATGGTGGTCCATCTGGCCCGCTCCATCTTTGATCCCCAGACAAATCTGAAGATGGCTTGGGTGATTTCCGAGCTGAAGGAGCGGGGGACTGGCCACACCTGCACCAAGTACAGCAGCCCTGAGAGCACCTCACACCTGATTACCAGGTTCTTGCCCGCTATCGATAGGGAGTGCCCTCGCCACAGTCCCAGTTTCTGTTTGACCTTGGCAGTCCGCTCCTGCCAGTTCTTGTTGCACGCCTCGGCCCCTCCGAACCAGATCCCCAACACCTTCACGTGATCAGACCTGATGGTGAAGGGGATGCTGGATCAGTCGGGCCAGTTGCCGAAATGCATGGCTTCGCTCTTCGTGCGGTTGACCCTGGCCCCCGACGCCTGCTCGAACTGTCCACAGATGCTGATCAGCCTGCGAACTGACCTCAGATCAGAGCAGAAGATGGTGATGTCACCCATGTACAGGGAGGTTTTGACTTGGGTCCCTCCACTGCCTGGCAGCATCACCCCTCTTATGCCCCCATCCCTCCTGATGGCTTCGGCAAAGGGCTCTATGCAGCACACGAGCAAGACAGGGGAGAGAGGGCAGCCCTGCCTGACTCCAGACCTGATGGGGAAGCTGTCTGTTTCCCACCCGTTGACCTGGATTGCGCTACAGATGTCTGTGTAGAGCAGTTTGATCCAATTCCGGATTCCCTCCCCAAATCCCATTTTGGAGAGTACATCCGCCACGTACGTGTGCAATATCCTGTCAAAGGCTTTCTCCTGGTCCAAGCTGACCCCCCTGTCCTGCATGTAGGCGATGGTGTCCCTCAGCAGCATGATGCTGTCTGAGATCTTCCTGCCCGGTATGGCACAGGTTTGGTCCGGGTGGATCACCTGCTCCAGTGCAGACTTGACCCTGTTGGCGATAGCCTTGGACAGGATCTTGTAGTCCACATTCAGGAGTTTTCTTCAATTTCTGGGGGTGTTTCAATTTCTAATGTCTTCCCTCTCCCCCTTCTGCTTGTAGATGAGGGTGATGATGCTCTTCCTCATGGATTCGGACATGCTGCCTGCCAGGAGTGTAGCGTTGTACACTTCCAGCAGGTCGGGGCCCATCCGGTTCCACAGAGCCGAATACAACTCGACCGGTAAGCCAACGCTTCCGGGAGTCCTACTCGACTCAAAGGAACGGATGGAGCCAGTCAGTTCGTCCAGGGTCAGGGGCTGCTCCAGACTCTCCCGCTTGCGATCGTCTAAGACCTGCGTGATAGGCGACAGGAAGTTGCGGGAGGCTGTGGTGTCTGTGGCCTTTTCTCCGTACAGACTGGCATAGAAGGACCTGCAGATCCTCAGTATGTCTGTCTGCGAGGACACAACTGAGCCGTCCTCTTCCTCAAGGTTGTGGATCACAGAGCTCCCCCTGTGCACCTTTTGGAAGAAGAATCGTGAGCACATCTCGTCCTGCTCCACGGTTCGGACACTTGATCGGAAGATGATCTTGGAGGAGTCGGCAGCAAAATGCTGGGCTTGCCGGCCCTTCACCTCCCGCAGTTCCTCCTTGACAACCACCCACCTCGACTGCAGGAGGAGGAGTTGCTGCAACTCTGTCTGGAGTTTACACAGTTCCCTCTGCCCCTGCCTTGCTTTCTGGATACCCTTGCGGATGAAGAACCAAGGTGATAGATTTAAGGATTCAAGCCCTAAGGACATGATACGCTACTGTAAAATGTATAATGCCCTTGCACATCTTCATAAAATTTCCTCACATCTTCCAATATGTTTTGATTACAACTGTCATCAAGCTTATTATTTTATTATTAACTGTATGCCCAATTTTGTCATTCTAAAAACTGAGTGTGAATCCTACACCAGCTCCAGTGACTGTGGGTTATTCAAATGATCCCAGAGCTTACTTTCTTTTGTTATTTTTCCCCCATAAGTGCGATGGTACATTTGTAATGGTTCACTGCAGGCACAAATCCTACAGGGCAGAGGAGAACTATATGAGTCACCACCTGTTTTAGCCATTTAAAACTATGAAGGGGATGCATGGTGATGTACTAGTTCATGCAATTTCTTTACAGCACCAGCAATCACCCAATCAGGGTTCCATTCCCATCACCTGTAAGAAGTTTTGTATTCACCCTACCACCACATGAGTTTCATCCGGGTACTCCAGTTCCCTCCCACATTCCAAAGACATACAGTTTTTCTACGTGCATGCTATGTTGGCAGGTTATGTTGGTGCCAACAGTGTGGCAGCACTTGTGGACTGTCTCCAGCTCAATACTCACTGATCTGATTTGATGCAAACAATGTATCTTCTGAGGTTTCAATGTACATATGACTAATAAATCTTAATAAATAAACAACTTACAAACATTTTTCTTTCTGTAAAACTTGCTACTTTCTAATCCATGCATACTTATGGTAACTTTTCCCTCCTCTGTCCTCGGATTCCATTGCTAATTATCTTAAATCTGTATCTTCTGTTAATCGTTTTTTTTTGCCAGTGGAAACATTACACAACTTCAATAGTTTTATATTCTGTCCTCTTGAAATATACCACAGTTGTTAATGCTACTAACACCTGAACTTGAGGGGGACCAATATACTTTAGGGCAAGTTTGAGGATAGTTTAAACTAGTTTGGGTGGTGGATGAGAACCAAAGTCATAGATAAGTGATAGATGGGGTAGTTGATGTAAAGGTAGATACAGCATGTAGCGAGACTGTGGGAAATGATAGGCAATGGAAAGGGCGTTACAGGGTTGTATAGGTTGAAATCTGTTCATATTATTGTAGGAAGTATCAGGAAGAAGGACAATGAATATAGAGCATGGGTCAGTGCATGGAGTCACAATGCTGTGGCCATTACAGAAACTTGGCTGTCACAAGGGTAGGAAAGCCTGCTGGATGTTCCAAGGTTTATACGTTTCAACGACATTAAGAAGTGGGGAGTGGTAGTGTAAAAGAGGTGGAGAGTGGCAGTGCTAATCAGAAATAATATCACAGCTGTAGAAATGGAGAACATCCTGGAATGATTATCTATTGAGTCAGTGTGGGAGGGAGTCAGAAACAGAAAAGAAGCAATCGCACAATTAGGAGTATTCTATACGTACCTCACTAGCATCAAAGACACTGAAGTCCAGATCGGGAGGAAGATTTTGGAAAGATGCAAAAATAACAAGGACATTGTCATGAGTGACTTCAACTTCCCTAATATTGAAGGTATAGATGGGGTGGAATTCAGTAGGTGTGATCAGGAATGTTTCATGACACAATATGTAGAGAGGTGCACCAGGGGAGAGGACATACTGAATCTGGAACTTGGCAAAGAACCTGTTCAGCTGACAGATCTCTCAGTGGGAGAACATTTCGGAGACAATGACCCTATCATCCTGACCTTTACCATGGCCTTGGACAAGGACAGGAACATTCAGTAGGGGAAAGTATTTAATTGGGGAGAACAACTTATGATGCTGCTAGGTACAGACTTGGGAGCATAAATTGGAAACATGTATTCAGGGAAATGCACAACACACATGTGGATGTTATTGAGAGAGCACTTGCATAGGTTCTGGATAAGTTTGCCTCATTGAGGCACTGAAAGGATGGTAAAGTGAAGGAACCATGGTTGACAAGAGACGAGGAACATGTGGTCAACAGGAAAATAAAAGCATATTTATGGTTTGGGACAGAAGGATCAGACAGGGCTCTAGAGAGTTACAAAATATCTAGAAAATATAGACTTAGGAGAACTAGAAGGGTTCAAGAGAAGGACTTGTTGAGTAGGATTAAAGGTGTTAGACATGTACAGAAATTACAAGAGGATGATTAGAGTGAGGGTAAGACTAATCAGGAGTAAAAGGAAACATGCCTGGAGTTGGAGAAGATAAGGGCAGTCCTTAATACTGTAAATACATTTGCTTCAGTATTCAGCAGTGAGAGGGTCCTTGACAAATGGGAGGTCAGCATAGAACAGGCTGATATACTGGAACATGTTGAAGTTAAGACAGAGGATGCGCTGGAACTTTTGAAAAGCATGAGGATAGGTAGGGCCGGGTGGGATGTATCCCACCTTACTATAGGAAAGATATTGCTGTGCCTTCGGTGATGATCTTTCCATCCTCACTGGCCATAAAATTAGTACCAGAGGATTTGGAAGGTGGTAAAAGTTATTCCTTTGTTCATGAAATTTGATAGGGATAATCCTGGGCATTATAGATCAGTGTGTTTTAGGTCAGTGGTGGCCAAACCATGAAGAGGATTCTTGGAGAGAGGATTGGCATGCATTTGGAGCAACTTAGTTTCATTTGAGATAATCAACATGGCTTTGTGAGGGGCAGTCTTGCCTCACAAGCCTGATTGCGTACTTTGAGGAAGTGACAAAGCATATCGATGAAGGCAGAGCAGTGGATGTGATGTATATGGATTTTGGTAAGGGATTTGACAAGGTTCCCCATGTCATTCAGAAAGTCAGGAGGCATGGGATCTTGCCTGTAGGGATTCAGAATTGGCTTGCCCACAGAAGGCAGAGGGTGATAGTAGATGGAATAAATTCTACCTGGAGGTCAGTAACCATTGGTATTCCACAAGGATCTGTTCTGGGAGCCCTGCTCTTTGTGATTTTTATAAGTGACTTGCATGAGCAAGTTGATGGGTGGGTTAGTAAATCTGCAACCAACACGGAGGTTGGCAGTGTTGTGGATAGTGTAGAACCTTGTCACAGGTTACAAAGGGGCATTGATAGGATGCAGAGGTGGGTTGCAGATAGTGTTCAGTCCAGCAAAGTGAGAAGTGATTATACTTCGGAAGTTCAAATTTGAAGGCAGAATACTGAGTTAATGGCATGATTCTTAACAGTGTGGAGGAACAGAGAGACCTTGGGGTTCACATTTAAAAAACCCCCAAAGTTGCAGTACAGGTAGATTGGTAAGAAGGCACATGGAGTGTTGTCCTTCATTAGTCAGGGAACTGAGAACAAGATAATGTTGCAGCTCGATGAAACTCTGGCCTGAGTGAGTCAGAGTTAACCATGGAAAATGAATCCGAGCTGTCCAGATACACAAGCCTGGGTAGTACATTATGGAGCTCAAGCTGTTGCCCTTGTAGGAAGCTCCCCCTCTTCATGCATCTGGTGAATCTAAAAGAACGGCAGCGACTGATACAGTTTACTACCAACAGCGTTGAAGGAGTCACCAGTCAACATTGAACTCAATGTACGACTGCCTTAGTGACCCCAGCTCTAGAATTTTCCCTCTTGGTTTACTCCTGAAGCTTTCCCCAGGAGCGTATATAGCCACAAGGCAGCAGAGGTTTGAAATCAGAGCTTTCCTTCTCCTAGATGAGCTTCTAACCACGGCTGATGAGCCCCATCTGCCCAAAGCAACTGGTTTTAAGCACCAGTAACCCACCTTTGCCCTTTCTCCTGTCAGTAGAAACAGTTCTGCTGGGCTTAGTAGCTAAGCCACACGTGAAGGCCAGGAGCTGGACTTGGTCGCCAGAGATTATTTGAGGTGCACGCCTTTGGAAGCATTTAATAGTTGGAAGAAGCTTGTCCCCATTATCACTCCTGGCTACAGCAACTTTAGGGAACTTTGTTTGACCACACTTGGAATATTATGTTGGGTCCTGGTTGCCTCATTATAGGAAAGAAATGGAAGCTTTAGAGAGGGCACAGAGATCGACCAGGATGATGCCTGGATTAGAATGCATGTCTTATAAGGATAGGTTGAGCAATCTGAGGTTTCCTCTTTTGGAGAGGAAGAGAATGAGAGATGATTTGATAGAAGTGTACAAGATGATAAGAGGCATAGATTGAGTGGACTGCCAGAGAAATTTGCCCAGGACAGTAATAATTAATTCAAGGATTGGGTGGTAAGTACAGAGGGGATGTCAAAGGCAGTTTTGTGTTTTTTTTTTACATAGACAGTAGAAGTGCATGGAACTCACTGCCAGGGATGGTGGTACAGGTAAATACATTAGGGACATTTAAAAGATGAAATGGATGAAAGAAAAATGGAGGACTATGTAGCAGGGAAGGGTTAGGTTGATCTTAGAGCAAGTTAAATAATTGGCAAATATCATTGGCCAAAGGGCCTGTACTGCACTGTACTATTCTATGTTCTACTAATGGCCTTGTCACTCTGCCACGATTCAATCATACTGTTGTTTCTTTTCATTCCTTGTGACATATCGGGTGGCATTTTAATTGTTTTTTGTTAATGAGGCCAAGTTGCTAGCTCAATGCTCAACCCAGCACAGAAGGAAATCTTGCAAGTAGCTGACCAGATTCAAACTCAGGACCGTTTGCCTCATAGTCTGGTGCAGATGCCACTACACCACCAGCTGGCATATTTAGTCATATAGATATCTATATTTTCTTATCTTTTACCATTTCATTAATTTTTCAGCTTCATTATTCCTCAAACTAAAACTAACCGTCTTGGAATTCACTAAAGTGTTCCACATCTATCTACTTGGTACAACTGAATTTTGTTAGGGTATTGTTAGCTGTGCCTCTATTTTTGTACCATCTGAAAATCTTGACACCAAACCTTCAACTTCTGAAATGTGTCCACTTCCCACTAAATTTCTATCATTTTCTATTTTCTAGTCACTTTGCTACCTGATCCCAAATGATTGTTTCAAAATAATTAATATTGGAATTTAGTACATTCACTCCATTTTAGTTACAAGTTAATTTATCCCAAGTCCCATCAATCCCTCTCAATGTCTTTTGCAGGTGACGAAAGTGGCATTGTAGCTTGTGACACTGAAGATTTATCGCCAAATTACGTGTTCTGGATTGCATCATGTAACAACTCAATTGAAACTGTTCAAGTAGATTTTGAGTTGCTTCTTATTGAGGATTTATTGCCTTGTGTATGTTCATAATGATAATAAAATGTCTATATCAACTTTTGCTGCTCTTTGAACAGAACACCAGGGACAACTAATACCCACATCCAAAATTGAAAGGAAATAAGCCCATGAAATCCAAATAACTTCCTAATTTAATTTTAATACAAAATGCATACATTATACAATATACAAATGCGTAGAAATCATTTACATGTTACCAGCTTATAAAAATAACCTTACAATTTTATTAACATGTAAATCAACAGGATTTTATGTAATTTTAGTGCTATTTAATAACATTTTATAAACGAGTGATGTACATCTATTTAAGAAACATTAGGGACTACACTACATGTATTCCACAATATATACATTAGAAATCTGAGGACATTTCAATATGCTTCTATATTTAACAAAAAGCATATCTAAACTTTATTCATTTTTACAAGGACCTTGTGCACTAAAGGAAAATAATCTCATCCAAGTCATATACAGTATAGAAACCATAACACAATCTTAGTAAAGAGTTCCTCTTGGAGAGACAAAAATCAAACCTTTTTGGCTTTTAATGAAATCCAGTATGGATGTTTGATTCCTGTTTGCCTTCGTAAGGCACTGAAGGATTCACTATGTGCAAGACACAATGTTGGCTAGAAATCCAATCCCGTTCAGGGGACCAAATACACTATATTGTATCATCAGCAGTAATATTCAGCTAATGAAATTTAGTTGCAATGAAACCATAAATTTCAGAGGAAGATTCCAAAATGCTCATGCTACAATAGAGAATATTAAGTGCAACTGAGCAAGGGTGAATCTCTAGGCATGTGTGTTTATATACAGTATGTAAAAACAAATGAAAGCCTGCTCTGTGGTGCACATATTTACTGTACATACACTTCTTTCTCACACCAGTTTATAAAAAAGTATCGATGTGAAGATTGATTCACATCTGCTGGTTTTATGTAAGCAGATTAAAGTTTAGATTTGCTGTTTTCACAAGGCCACCATACAATATCAACAATTCATGCACTGCAGTTTCATATTAACAAATATTACAAAGGGTTTGAGGAAAAGGAGTCATTTTTTCAATTTCCTCACTTCAGCAGAACAAGTTTGTCTCATGCAAGAATAAAAAAAACACTGGCTAAACTTACCACATTTTTTACCAGTAAGTGAAGGTTTAAAGTTTCTGCTACCTTATTAAAATGGTACAGAATATAACTGATAATTAATCATGTTTCAATTATAAAGGTTCAATTTGAAACATGTATCTTGTGACAAAGTAAGGCATAAACTATTACATGTTAACCTTTCAATAAAGTTCTCACATCCAATCATATGAGCCTAAGGTGTTTGGGGAGAATTTTAGCATCAAAAATTTCCAATGTCTAATTGTTCAATGGACTGTCAGAGAATCCTAAAGAATTATTCAAGAGTATTTTTATGTCATCATGGAAAGAGCTGTTATTACTATTACTTTGTTCTATTGTCAAATACAATGGTTATTCAATCTAGCAGCAATCAATGAATTATCCTTTCAGACTAGTGCCTATGTATTAGAAGGGATTTACTTGTAAGCACTAATTTAAGAACAGCAGTTTTACTTTGTTAAACTGATCTATTAGTGTGTTCCATTTTGTAAAATATAAATTTGAAGGTACATTTCTTATTCAGGTGCAATAGACAATGAAAAGTGCAAACAAGCAGTTTTAAACTGTACACATAATATACAAATATAGAACAAATGACAAGAAAGCACTTTTGCCCCCAAACAGTCCTGAGATACACTTCAAAGGAAGTGAAATGTTAAACAAATTTGTTGACTGAAATCTGTACTCCAAAAGTAATTGCATTTTTAAATGCCACCCAGTAAGCTGAGCCAGCACATGTACAGGTTTCAAAACACAACAGTCCCATAATAACAGAAGATGTATTTCCACTATTAAATGGATTGTGTAAATTAAATTTAAGAGGAGGGGGCTTCTGTTATTTTTTTGTCCAAGATACTGATCATCAACTAAACTACATTGAATATAATATGCATACACCTATACAACAAGTTTAAAACTTATTTGTTTTACAATGATTGAATAGGCAACATTATATGCTGAACATTTTTATTTCTAAAATAAATGTGCTGTTCTTTATCTGTTTTCAGAAGCAGAACAATGGCACCACAACACTTTTTTAAACACTATTTAAAATTTAGATTGGTTCCATTTTATTTCATGTTTAGTTAGCTATTAACTGTTTCTTTATTGTTAAAAAAATGAAAAGTGCACCAGGACATTTGACACAAAAGACCAGTTCAACAGTCTGGAATTTTGGCAAGAAATACAAAATTGGAATAAGGTGGAGAGGTAGTATGAGAATTAAATACCTGGCAACAAATTAAAGGCAAAGATTAATTCAAGGCTGCAGCTTTAGTTGGGATTTAGCACCTAATTAGGAGTGGAGAAAATTTTTCATTCAGCAGAGACTCCATGTCTGTACTCAGAGACTGCAGCAACTCATCAATTTCCTAAAGAAGTTTCTTTGACAAACAGTAGTGCATGTTTAGACCTTCCAGTCAAAGCCTACATTCCTTGATCTTCTTATCTGCAAACATTTGAAAAGAAAGGTAAACATGATTTATTTGTCAATATTTTTCAATTAATTGTATTTTATATATGCTAATAGTTCCTACCACACATTTCCCATATTTTGACTATTACTCTGAGCAAAGCTTTGAATTGAGGCAGATAAATTGTAACATAGATTTTAAAGTTCAACCACACTATAAATCTGTGCAAAATACACAGAGCTTCATAAATGTGTTACCAAACCGACATACTACAAAATGCTGCAGAATTGGAATTAAAGTGGAAAATCCTGGAAATACATAGCTGGACAGACACCATCAGCAGTTGCCAAGGTTACTGTTTCAAGTTAATGATTTTCAAGAAAAAACTGGGAAAAGTTTGGGATAAATAGATACTTAGATGCCAATAAAAGGAAAAGTAGAAGAGGCAAGTCTGCAATTGGGTAGAATACAGGAAAGACTAAACAATGCGAGGAATGATGGTACAAAGAAGAAGTGTAGTAGCAGAGCAAGAAACAAATCAATTACTGTTTTACTACCTGGATCATAGACTAAGATAATTTATACTCTCCACTCTTTTTTACCTACCAAGTTGTGTACCGAGTCAGTTATATCTCACATACAAAGACAGATGTGGTTATTGTTAATTTTAATTCCAATACTCTGCTTGCCTGGTACTTCATGTTACTTTAATAGGAACTACAGCCAGTGCTGATCCACGGGAATCCCTCACCATTGTTTGAAGGTTCTAATGTAATACCACACAATGTTTTTGGGAAGCACACTGTGTAATAATGTTATCAAACTGACAAGGACATGAACTACTATCTACCCTTGTTTTGTCTGTAGCTTTGATTTAATACTGAGGTCTCACAATAATTACCACCTTTTCACCATGGGTATGGTGATGTTATCAACATACACCTTTGGACACAGGCAGAAGATTCAGAGTTAGCCACTGATCAGCCCCAGCCCAACCATCATCCAACACTAATCTAGTCCCCTCCCACCCCTTTGTAAATATGCTTGCGCACATCATCTCTTTCCAGGTCTGTGGAAGACCATTAGCTTTGGACACATTAGTCAAGGTTTCTTTTGCCATACTTGTTTGGAATGACTTATTTGCATGAAGGCCTTCCCACTTAAGACATGCCAGATCAAAATCACACATCTCTTGTGGTATTATACCTCCATAACTTCAGCTCTCAAATATTTCTTCTATGACTAGAAATGCCATTAATTTAAATTCTATTTTATGTGCAAAATAATACTACAAAGCATAGGACCAGAACTAGGCTATTCAGCCCATCAAGTATGCTCCATCATTCAATCATAGCTGGTTTATTATGCTTTTTAACCCCATTCTCTTGCCTTCTCCCAAAACCTTTGATGCCCTTACTAATCACGAACTCATCACTTCCACTTTAAATATTCTCAATGACTTGGCCTCCACAGTCCTCTGTGGTAATGCAATCCAGAGATTCACCACCGTCTGGCTCAAGAAATTCATCATCATCTCTGTTCCAAAGGGAATCCTTCTATTCTGTAGGTTTGCCCAGTGGTGATAGACTTCACCATGACAGGAAACATCGCCTCCATGGCTACACGAGTGAATCTGCTGGAAATATGGCTCCATGGCTACTCTATCTAGCTCCATGGCTACTCTATCTAGGCCAGGAGTTCCCAACCCAGGGTCCACGGACCTTTTGCTTAATGGTATTGGGCCATGACAAAGAAAAGGTTGGAACCCTCTGATATGGGCCTTTCAATATTTGATAGGTTTCAATGAGATCCTCCCTCATTCTTCTAAATTCCAACAAGTACAGTCCCAGAGCCATCAAATGTTTCTCATATATTAACACTTTCATTGCCAGAGTCATACGGTGAACCTCCTCCAGTCCCACTTCAGTGCCAGCTCCTTTGTTAGATAAGGGTCTCAAAACTGCTCACAGTTCTCCAAGTGTGGTCTGACCATTGCCCTTTAAAGTCTCAGCATTGCACCATTGTTTTTATATTCTAGTCCTCTTGAAGTATATGCAAACACTGCCAAAGAGCTGATTGGGGACTTCAGAAAGAGTAAGACAAGGGAACACAAATTAATCCTCATGGAGTGATCAGAAGTGGAGAGAGTGAGCAATTGCAAGGTCTTGGGTGTCAATATCTCTGAAGATCTAACCTGGATGCAACATATTGATGAAGCTATAAAGAAGGCAAGACAGTGACTATATTTCATTAGGTGCTTTGAGGAGATTTGGTTTGTCAAATAAAACACTCAACACAAATGTACTGTGGAGACAGTCTGACTAGCTGCATCACTATCTGGTATGGGAGGGGTGGGGTGACAGCACAAGATCAAAGTAAGTTGCAGAAACTGTTAAATTAATCAGCTCCGTTATGGGTACAAGCCTCTGTAGTATCCAAGACATCTACAAGGAATGGTGCCTTAGGAAAGCAGTGTTCATCATTAAGGACCGCCACTGCCCAGGACATGTCCTCTTCATACTGTTACTGTCCAGACGGAGGTACAGAAGCCTGAAGACACACTATCAGCAATTCAGGAACAGCTTCTTCCTCTCTCCCACCTGATTTCTGAATGGATATTAAACCCATGAACATTACCTCACTATTTATTTTATTTCTGTTATTTTTTGCACTACATGTTTTAACCTAACTATTTAAATGACATATATACATTTAGTGTATTTCAGTTTTTTTCTTTATATTTATTTATCATGTACTTCTGCTTCAGCTGCTGTAAAGTTAACAAATTTCACATTTGCATATGATATTAAACCTGTACTGATTCTGATTACTACAGCCTGAACCTGCAAGTTAACCTTAAGGGAATGCTGCAGGAGGACTCCCAAATCCCTTTGCACCTCTGGTTTATGAATTTGCACCCCACTATGCCAACTGGTGGTGTAGTGGCATCTGCACTGAACTGAGTTCAAATCTAGCCAGGTCCCAACCTGGGCAGCAGCAGTATCTGCGTGGAAGAAAGGCCTGGTAATCTACTTGTTATCTTGCCACGAAAACCCTATGGTCCATGAGGTCACGAAGAGTCGGACTGGTCTTAACGACTGAACATCATGCCTTTATTCCTCTTATTAAAGTGCAGATGATACACTTCCCATTGGCCACTTTATTGTCCATTCTCTTAATCTGACTAAAGTCCTTCTGTAGACTCTCTGCTCCCTCAACATTACCTGCCCATCCACCTATCTTTGTATTGTCAATAAACATGGTCAGAAATCCCTCAATTTCAAATGATTGGCATATAATATGAAAAGAAGTGGTTCCCACACTAACCCCTACAGAAAACTACTAGTCGCTAGCAGCCAACCAGAAAAGAACCCCTTTATTCCAACTCTTTGACTCCTGTCAGTCAACCAATCTTCTGTCCATGCTAGTAGCTTTCCTGTAATACTATAGGCTTGAGGGATTATTTAACAAGGTCATTTAGATAAAACTTAGAAATGAGAAGGGGTTATATTATAGACCCCCCCCCCCCCAATATTCAACAGGAACTTGAGAAGGGATGTGTCAATAAATTGCATGTAGCTGTAAAAACAGCAGGGTAAACTAGTAGGCTATTACAATGTCCTGATTTTTGAGTGGGCCACCCTGATTGCAAACAGCCTGGATGGGGCAGAATTTGTGTGGTCTGCCCAAAAAAATTTCCTCATTCTATATGTAGAGGGACCTACTCAGTAATAAGCCATACTGGACCTCTTCTTAGTGAATGAGACAGGCTAAGTAATAGAAGTGGCAGTCGAGGAGCACATTGGGGCCAGTGACCACAATTCTAATAGTTTTAAAATTATTATGGAAATAGATGGAATAGGTTAATGAGTTAAAGCACTGAACTTGATTTGGGCCCATTTTGAGGGCCTCAGGCAGGAGCTGGGATCAATTGGGTGACCCTATTCAACAGCAAAGGAATCATTAGCAAAGTGGGAGATTTGTTAAAGGTTATATCAAGAGTCCAGGGTCAGCATTGTTCCTGTTAGGGAAAAGGGTGGGACATACCAAGCTCAAGGAAATCTGGCTGATGGAAGATATTGAGGTTCTGGTCAGGAAAAAGAAGGAAGCATACCTCACCTTTAGGCAGCTAAGTACAAATGAATCCCTTATAACAAGCTTAAGCTCAGGCTCAAGAGGGAAATCAGGAAAGCAAAAAGAGTAGATGAGATGGATTTTGCATGCAGGGTTTAAGATAATCCAACAAGGCTGCCTTTGTGTGAAGCTGCAGGCAATGATTGAAATTTTTAATGTCTATTTCTCCTCTGTGTTTACTCAGCAGAATATCATGGATGCTAAAAAAAATAAAAGTATTAAACAGTGAGGATTTGGATCACATACATATTATGAGGAAGGAGGTATTTGCAGCCTCAAAGTGCATTAAAGTGACTAAATCCCCAGGGCCTCACCAACTATATGTGACGCCAAGGAAGAAATCACAGATGACCTTACAGAGATATCTGCTATGTCATTAGCCACTGAAAAAGTTCAAGAAATCTGAAGGGTGACTAATTTTGTTCCATTGTTCAAGAAGAGTGGGAAGGATGGGCCAGGGAGCTACAAGGCTTGCGAACCTAATTTCAATTGCAGGGAAGTTACTGGACAGAATTATGAGAGGCAAGATTGACCATCACTTGGATAGTCAAGGCCTGATCAGGAATAGTCATACAGTTTTGTGTGTGTGAGATAATGTCTTACAAAATCATGGCATTTTAAGTATTCATCCACTGGCATTAGTGCTAAATATACAATATACAATCAGTAGCTACTTTATTAGGTGCACCTGTACACCTGCTTGTTGATACAAATATCTAATCAGCCAATCATTTGGCAGCAACTCAATGTAGGCACATGCAGGCACAGTCAAGAGATTCAGGTGTTGTTCAGATCAAACATCAGAATGGGCAATAAATATGATAGAAATGCCTTTGACTGTGGAATGATTTTTGGTGCTTTGAGTATCTCTAAGCTCCATGTACCTATCCAAAAGAATCCTAAAAGACCCTATCGTATCCACCTCTACCACCATTGCCAGCAGCCCATTCCACGCACTCACCACTCTCTGCGTAAAAAACTTAACCCCTGACATCTCCTCTGCACCTACTCCCCAGCACCTTAAACTTGTGTCCTCTTGTGGCAACCATTTTAGCCCTGGGAAAAAGCCTCTGACTATCCACACGATCAATGCCTCTCATCATCCTGTACACCTCTATCAGTTCACCTCTCATTCTCCATCACTCCAAGGAGAAAAGGCCACGTTCACTCAACCTGTTTTCATAAGCAATGCTCCCCAATCCAGGCAACATCCTTGTAAATCTCCTCTGCACCCTTTCTATGCATTCCACGTCCTTCCTGTAGTGAGGCAACCAGAACTGAGCACAGTACTCCAAGTGGGGTCTAACCAGGGTCTTATATAGCTGCAACATTACCACTCAGCTCCTAAATTCAATTCCATGATTGATGAAGGCCAATACACCATATGCCTTCTTAACCACAGCGTCAAACTGCGCAGCTGCTTTGAGCATCCTATGGACTCGGACCCCAAGATCCCTCTGATCCTCCATACTGCCAAGAGTCTTACCATTAATACTATATTCTGCCATCACATTTAACCTACCAAAATGAACTTCTTCACACTTATCTGGGTTGAACTCCATCTGCCACTTCTCAGCCCAATTTTGCACCCTGTCAATGTCCCGCTGTAACCTCTGACAGCCTTCCACACTATCCACAACACCTCCAACCTTTGTGTCATCAGCAAACTTACCAACCCATCCCTCCATTTCCTCATCCAGGTCATTTATAAAAATCACGAAGAGTAAGGGTCCCAGAACAGATCCCTGAGGCACTCCACTGGAGACCAACCTCCATGCAGGATATGACCTGTCTACAACTACTCTTTCCCTTCTGTGGGCAAGCCAGTTCTGGATCCACAAAGCAATGTCTCCTTGGATCCCATGCCTCCTTACTTTCTCAATAACCTTCCATGGGGTACCTTAACAAATGTCTTGCTGAAATCCATATACACTACATCTACTGCTCTTCCTTCAACAATGTGGCTAGTCACATCCTGAAAAAAATCAATCAGGCTTATACCTGCCCTTGACACTATTCCTAATCATATTATACCTCTCCAAATGTTCCTAAATCCTGCCTCTCAGGATCTTCTCCATCAACTTACCAATCATTGAAGTAAGACTCACTGGCCTATAATCCCCTGGGATGTTCACGCACAGCAGACTAGAGTTTAAAAAGAATGGTACGAACACAAAAAACATCCAGTGTGATGCAGTTCTGTTGGCAAAAATGCCTTGTTAATGAGAGAGATCAGAGGAGAATTGCCAAACTGGTTCAAATTGAAAGGAAGATGACAGTAACTCAAATAACCATGTGTTGCAACAGAGGTGTGCACAAGAGCATCTCTGAACACACAACATGTTGAACCGTGAATGGGCTACAGCAACAGAAGACCACAGACATGCACTCAGCAGCCATTTTATTAGGTACATGAGGAATCTAATAAAGTGGTCAGTGAGTGTAGCTGAGGCTGTATGCTATAGTCCATTTGAAAGGATCACTGCCTTTGATTGAGTTTAATGGAAGCAAGCAATGACATTTTTTTTAAATCTTCTTACCACATTCATACTCTTCTCATCAACAGTCACTTGTTTAAGTTTTGTTTGTGGAGGTATTCTGAGGACCCAAATAGCTTGGTCATCCTGTCATATCTTGGAGATGAAGCAATTGAGCAGGTCTGGAAGATAAAAGGTTATTGAAACCCACACAGATGAATTAACAATTGGATGAAGCATATTGATGACTATTACTCAAGTACAGTATATTACCAAGTTACAAGGGAGTCGTGCTCTGAGAAAATAATTCATATCCCATTTTTCTATAACGTAATCACTTGGCAAAAATTGACAAAATTTGCAATTTTTCTTATATATTTCATGTATACAGTATTTGGATTTTTTTCTCACCTAAATTCTGTAAGAGCAAATTATTCTGTATCTCATATTTTTTGGCAATGATTCATGCATTTCATGAAGGGTGAATTTTCATTAATCAGATTGCTATAGCCCAGGGGTACACTAGCTGGTTTCAATATAATTAAATCCTGTTGGGTTTGACAATACATGAGTAACCTGAAAGACTGTCAGCTCAACAACAGGACAAAAACATTGCCTACTTCCTATTTTGCATGTCTTCCACATCTAAAAGAAGTCTGTATCAATCTGGTCCATTAAAAGAAAAGGTCCTTCTTCCAATATTTATCCGCAGGTAGAATGCAATGGATTATTATCAGGCAATGCTGGACAAAGCATTAAAACAAATTACCCATGCAGGCATTGATGAGATTGATCAATAAATTGCCAGCAAAGGTATTTTATGTAAGGAGCCAATTATTTGAATTATATCTTCCCCTTGAACTGGTTGCAGGCTTTCAACTTCTGTTAAAGCAAACATTTCCTATCTGCTTATCCACCATTTCTTTCACCGCCACATTACTGCCTCTCCAGCATTATTTTCCAGCTGATCAATGTTCACTCTTGCCTCCCTTCTATTCTTTTGGTATCCTCTTTTTTATTGTGACAAGCTAACTTTTTATATTTCATCTTTCCTCTCATTATTGTTTTTTTTTTTGTTGCCTTCTGTTGGTTTTTAAAAGCTTCCCAATCCTCTAACTTCCCATTATATTTTGCTACACTTTATGCTCTTCCTATTGCTTTTTATGTCTTTGACTTCCCTTGTTAGCCATGGTCACCCCATCGTCCCTTTAGAATGATTCTTCTTCTTTGGGGTGAATCTATCCTGGGCCTTCCAAATTGCTCCCAGAAACTCCAGGTATTGGTGCTTTACTGTCACCATCCCTGTTAGTGTACCCTTTACTCACTTTGGCTAGCTCTTCATTCATGCCTGCGTGGTTCCCCATCTTCCACTGTAATATGATATATTAGCTTGTATGTGTTAGCTTCTCCCTCACAAACTGCGGGGTGCATTCTATCATATTATGATTACCGTCTCTTAAGGTTTTGTTATCTTAAGTCCCTAATCAAATCTAACTTATTACAAAACACCAAATCCAGCCTTTTCTCTGATAGGCTCAGCTATCAGAGATAGGCTGTAAAAAAAATTTTCATAGGCATTCTACAAATCCCTTTTTTTGGAATGTACCGCCAACCTGATTTCTCAGTCCACCTGCATATTGAAATCTCCCTGACCATTGTAACATTGCCCTTTTTACATGCCTTGTAACTTGTTTCCCACATCCTGGCTATTGTTCGGAGGCCTGTTTATAACTCCCATCAGGGACTTTTTAACAACTTCTTGTTTCTTAAACTCTACCCACAAGGATTCAACATCTAATCCTATGTCACTTCTTTCTAAAGTTTTGATTTAATTTTTTCTTTACCAACAAACTTCCTCTGCCTACCAGCCTGCCCTTTTAACACAATGTGTATCTATTTTATTTTTATATAGACCCTTGGTCCCCACAAGCTTAATTAAACCCATGTGACCCATTAACCTACTAACCCATGCATCTTTGGGATGTGGGAGTAAACCAGAGCACCTGGAGGAAACCCACATGGTCACAGGAAGGATATACAATCACAGTAGAAACAGAGGCGTCAATTGAACACAGCTCACTGGTGCTGTAAATCATTATACCAACCACTACCATGCTGTCCTAAATCCTTAGATCCTTGAATCACTCCCAGCAGTGATCTTCTTTGAACCATGACTCAGTGCTGCCCACAATGTTATATTTGCCAATTTCTAACTGCACTACAAGGTTATCTACAGTATCTTATTTCACCTACTGTGTTAACCACCCTTTGCAATGTTGTCTCATGTTGCCTGAAGTTATATTCTTATCCCTTTCTAAACTTTTTTGTCTTTTCTATATTCTGGAGACACCCGTAGCCTCTTGCACTCCCCTTCCCTTTTATGTTATCTATATTTTTCCAAACTGTTGAATCCACCTCTCTAATACTAACTTTCAAATCCTATCCACAACCCTAGTTTTAAGATTCAACAGGACCCTTGTCCCAGCATGGTTCAAGTGGAGCTCATCCCAGCAGATCAGCTCCTTAAATCCCTAATACTTGTGCCACAAATTCAAACCGACTTCTCCAAAACCAATCTTTTTGCCATGCATTTAGTTCTCTAATTTTATTAACTCAGTACTAATATCCGCATCTTAATAATTTTTGTTTCAAATACTGGGGATCCCAGATCCCTTTCTACCATAATCTGTAATTTTAGTTTATTTAAATAATATCTTCATTCTTCCATCTAAAGTGAAAAACCTCACAATCTTCCACAGTGAATTCCATTAATAAGCCCACCCACTAATCCATATCCCTTTGCCTTTCAATCCCCCTTTGCCCCTCTCACTACTTGTTAACACTCAGTCCATTCATCTAAGTCATTAATATATGTTGTAAGTAGTTCAGTGGTCTGTATTGATTCCCAATATGTCTCACGAGTCACTTAATTTCATTCCAAGAGTGATCTATTTACTTCGACACGTTGCTTCTTGAAAGTCAATCCTCTATTTAAGCCAGTGTATTACTCCCACCACATGCACTCTTATGTTGTGAACTAATCCTTTATCAAATACTTTCAGAAAATACACGTATCACTTCCTCTTTATATACCCAATTTGTTATATATTCAAAGAACTGCAGTAAATGATCAATTATCCTTTATAAAAACTCATTGATTTAACTCATTGTTTTCTGTTACCTCCTTAATAATGGATTCCAAGGCTTTCCAGATTAGTGAAGTGAAAGCTTCCTGCTTCAACCTTCTGCCTTTCTTAGAGAGTAGCACTATATTTTAACATCAAGTTTGACATCAGTGGTGGGTAAATTAATGGAAAGTATTCTTAGAGATAGTATTAATAATTATCTGGATAGACAGGATCTGATTAGGAGTAGCCAGCATGGATTTGTGTGTGGAAGGTCATGTTTGACAAACCTTATTGAATTTTTTGAAGAAGTTATGAGTAATGTTGACGAGGGTAAGGCAGTAGATGTAGGCTATATGGACTTCAGCAAAGCCTTTGACAAAGTTCCACATGGAAGGTTAGTTAAGAAGGTTCAGTCGTTAGGTATTAATGCTGGAGTAATAAAATAGATTCAACAGTGGCTAGATGGGAGATGCCAGAGAGTAGTGGTGGATAATTGTTTATCGGGATGGAGGCCGGTGACTAGCGGGGTGCCTCAGGGATCTGGTTTGGGCCCAATGTTGTTTGTAATATACATTAAGGACCTGGATGATGGTGTGGTAAATTGGATTAGTAAGTATGCCGATGATACTAAGGTAGGAGGTGTTGTGGATAATGAGGTGGGTTTTCAAAGCTTGCAGGGAGATTTATGCCGGTTAGAAGAATGGGCTGAACGTTGGCAGATGGAGTTTAATGCTGAGAAGTGTGAGGTTCTACATTTTGGCAGGAATAATCCAAATAGAACATACAGGGTAAATGGTAGGGCATTGAGGAATGCAGAGGAACAGAGAGATCTAGGAATAACAGTGTATAGTTCCCTGAAGGTGGAGTCTCATGTAGATAGGGTGGTGAAGAAGGCTTTTGGAACGCTGGCCTTTATAAATCAAAGCATTGAGTACAGAAGTTGGGATGTAATGTTAAAATTGTACAAGGCATTGGTAAGGCCAAATTTAGAATATTGTGTGCAGTTCTGGTCACCGAATTATAGGAAAGATATCAATAAATTAGAGAGAGTGCAGAGACGATTTACTGGGATGTTACCTGGGTTTCAGCACTTAAGTTACAGAGAAAGGTTGAACAAGTTAGGTCTCTATTCATTGGAGAGTAGAAGGTTGAGGGGGGATTTGATCGAGGTATTTAAAATTTTGAGAGTGATAGATAGAGTTGACGTGAATAGGCTGTTTCCATTGAGAGTAGGGGAGATTGAAATGAGAGGACATGATTTGAGAGTTGGGGGCAAAAGTTTAAGGGAAACACGAGGGGGTATTTCTTTACTCAGAGAGTGATAGCTGTGTGGAATGAGCTTCCTGTAGAAGTAGTAGAGGCCAGTTCAGTTGTGTCATTTAAGGTAAAACTGGATAGGTATATGGACAGGAAAGGAGCGGAGGGTTATGGGCTGAGTGCGGGTAGGTGGGACTAGGTGAAATTAAGAGTTCGGCACAGACTAGGAGGGCCGAGGTGGCCTGTTTCCGTGCTGTGATTGTTATATGGTTATATGGTTATTTGCTGTTTTCCAATTATTTGCAACCTTTCCAGAATCTGAGTAAATTTAGTAGATGACAAATAATGCATCCACTATCACTGCAGCTAGGTCCTATAAGACCCTAGTTTGCAGTCCATTTTGTCCCAAGGACCTGCCTTGGTCTTTAGCTCTATTAGTGTGCCTAACATGCAGGACAAAGGGAAAAGTATTTGGTAAAACATCTGACAAAATATATCCCCTTACTGTTTTTTGCATCAGTGTTTGTGGCAATACAATGCTGGTATCCTCAAGGAAACAGATTGGCACCAGGCCACGCCTTCCATGTACCTGAAAAGACAGGAAACATTTCAGAATTATCAGCTTTCTCTGCAAAATGGTCGCATGATTCAGAGCTACAGCCTCTGGGAAAATAGTATTCGATACAACATTAATATATAGTTCTCACAACTAAAGAAATAAAGGGATACAGGGAAAAAGTTGCAAGTGAATTTGGGAGATCAGGTATGATGATATAGAGTAGTGCAGCAGGCTACTCTTGTTTCTGTTTCAAAATTCTGATTTTATCATCCCACACTTACAGCAATTTGCAATAAGAAAGGATGACAGACAAATTATTAGTAAGGGATAATGTAAAATACTCATCCTGGGATGACATATTTCTCATTAATTCCAATTTGGAATTTAGGGGCTTTATGGGCACTAGTATGAACAAGGCAGATTTTTTATATAGCCTATAAATTACATGCATCCTATTGCAGGGCAAATGATATTATTCAGCCAGAGAACCAATATTAAAATTTGCTTCACTTCCTCAACTATAGCACTTTGCTGTCAAGTCCATGGAGTAACCTGATTATCAGGAGAACGTCTACAGAACTGAGTACCTTGTGACGACAGACAGTCCACCATATCATAGGCAAAAAAACAACGGAATATGCAAACCCAGCTCAGCTACCTACTAGTGTTTGCCTCAGTTATAAGTAATAATTTACCAGAACATAAAGTTCATAGCCCCTGCAGCAGGGAAAGATTCAAGATTTGAAGATTTGCAAAAATTGAGGATTTGAATATTTATTCTGTGTGTATTTAAGGAAACTGTCTGAGGATCTGAAAATTGGAGGGAAAGTAACTTCTTGCTTAATTAATCTTTCCAATCACTGGGTGGTACATTTATATTGGCTTTAGGCATACAGGGCTGCCACCCTCGGACAGTGTTAGTTGTTGATGCAAATGGCACATTTCTCTGTATGCTTCAATATACATGTGACAAATAAAATAAATCTTTGAATCTTTAACCTCTAGTTTACATACACCAAACTGATTAACACATAATCTGCAAAACTTCATTGGAGTCATTTGGCTCTTACATTAACCATTCCATTATAGAGAAAAGAGCAGAAAGTAAAATTACTATCCTATCCTCGGGGATGGCAAGGGAGGGATAGTATTAAGAGTTACTTAACAAAACAGAGTGCAGCATATTCTACAGACAACTGGTTTCCATACCACACAAAGCCAGCTTTGTATGCTTGATTTTTTTTTCAAATGTAAGGCTGCATCCTTATCTACATCTTCAGCCAAATGTTCAAAAGGACAACACTGGGTCAAACCTGCTGCTTAACAGTCCTTTCAATACAAAAAATGAGCTAGCAAAGTACCTTTTCAAGATAGTGACACATTGCACAAAAGAACTGGAAAGCCTCCAGCAACATGAAGGAAGCAGATTGAAACATAATAATTGCAGAAACTCTCCACAGATCCAGGCTTAATTTAATACTTAGCACTGGGAAAATGTGAATCAGCATAACAATGTCTTATTAATAAGTATTGATTCAAAGCTTTCATTACATTATCAATGAACCAACTATTTATTTAAACATTAACGACACAGTGTAACAGCTGGGTAACTTAAAATTACAACTACAATTTGTGCCCTCATTGGGATATATCAAGGAAAGTTAATGCTTTGCCGAGTTAAGGAGAAATTTCCTTTAATAGATACTTCAAGACAATAATGAAAGTACTGTGCATTTAACAATAAACCACAGCTTCATCCAGATACTGTTTGTAGAAGGATTTCAGAAAGTTCATTTTGTGCACACAGAAGTTTAAGTTACCCAGGTGAATAATTATTCTCTCAAACACAGTTCATAATTCCCAATACAATGATGAAGTCTTCAGAACAGGCATCTTTAGTATGAGAGAAATTAAATCTAAGAATACAGACTGATAGCACATGGTTGCCAGAGTCTGCAGCAAATCAAATACACTATCTTTCATTCAAAGGAGATAAATCAGGTCTCCATTGGCATGCCTACTCCTGTTTCCATCTATATAATTACCTCCCTTTCACTTCATTTTCCTCTTCCTATTTTGCTCTCTTTGCATCTCTTTTCTCAATCCTTTCCTCTATTCCCTCTCTTTCTTTCTACTCTGTCTCCCCCCATTTTTTTTGTTCTCTCTCTCTCTCTCTCACTTCCTCCCACTTTCATCTATCTTCTTCCAGCGAACAAGCCCCTCACTGATCAGGGTTAGTAGAGGAAATATGTCTGGAGTTGGAGGAGGTAGGGGAGATTGTTACTGAATATTTGCTTCAGTATTCATCATTGAGAGAGACCTTGACAAATGTTAGTACAGGGTAGGATAGGCTAATATGCTGGAGCACATTGGCGTCAAGAAAGAGGATGTGCTGAAACTTTTGAAAAATATCAGGATAGGTAAGTCCCTTGGACTAGATGGGATATTCTGCAGTTTAATATGGGAAACGGGGAAAGACTTATGGGTTTCAACCCGAAACGTCGTCACTACCTCCTCCCATAGATGCTGTCTGGTCTGCTGAGTTCTGCCAGCATTTTGTGTTTTTATTAAAGACTTATGATGTTGTTTAATGCAAAGGTTTGTAATTCACATATATTCTCAACACATTGATGAACAGCTTTGGATAACATATTTGTTGAGACTTTTCCTACAGCTACAATTAGATATTTCCTTAAAACAGGAAAAGGATATTTAATTCATGCTTATTACTACACATTTACAACTGGCTAGCTAAGATTGCCATGGCAACTGTTTATCATGCCAGATTTTCACAAAGTTGTTAGGAAATTCAAGTTAATTAAAAGAAAACACAGTAATAATAGATACTTGATAAGACTGTGACAGTTCTTTTTCTGCTGCTCATGTGGGTCATAATTAATAGTGTTGCATATTAGCATATCTATATGACAGCAATTCTATAAGTAAATGATAATCAAGTCCAAAAATATTAATCTTCAAATGCCGTTTCTGCCATTCAGTCATTAATGAGGAAGGAATTAATGTATTTTAGTGAGGTTCTGGTGAAATGGGAGAACGGGTGGAGAATGAGGTGCAATGATCATTATAAATTATAGTTCTTTTCCCAATGAGATGCTACAGGAGAAAATTCTATGATGCCAACCATATACAAACAATTTTCTTCAGTTAGCATTCCAGGGTTAATTAGAACAGTTAGGAAACATGCCAGGAACAAACTGCAATTAACCAGCATCTGAAAGATAGAAACATTTAACAAGAAATATCACAAAATCATTTACAAACAAAAATGGATCCTGAGTTACTGAAGCATTTATTATGAAGGAGAAAGCACTTTATTTTAAAGCCTGATAAAGGAGGAGATAAATAAATGCAAATCTTTACTTCTTAAAGAATCTTGGGATGCCCAAGTTGGTTCACAACCAATGGTGCAGACACTCCTCCCACGGCACCGTCAGCTCCAGCAGGATGGTGTGTTTTGCTGCCTCTGAGAGAAGGATTGTTTTCAACAAATTTTATTCCTATTGCCCCTGAAGCACAAATATTCTAGTGGGCATTAGGTCATTCTGTCTATATTCATTCTGATGTTCAGGAAGCTCTAATTTTCTAGGACTTTGCCATATATCTACACAAAATAGTTGACATCTTCAGTCTTCTTTGCCACATATTATGTAAAGGAAAAAGTACAGTCTCACACCGGAGTAATTTTCATGCAATGTAACATTTGTTGAACATCTCGTGGAAAATAAGTGAAATCAGTTCTGATTTATGAATTATCCTTTGTTAATTTTATGGCCTATGGGATGGGAGAGAGCTTTAAAGTCTCATAATGGTACTTGATGGTAATTGAGCCAAATGTCAATGAAAGGCACTAAAATGCTTGATGATCAACCACAGTCAATCCTGTTTTTTTTAAAAAGTGTACAATCCAGAAATTCTGGCAGGCTTTAAGTTGGATATAGAAATGCCCAGATAATATCAACAAATGGGTGTAATAGAGAGGAGAAAGAAAATGACAATTATTACAGTAAAGCACTATTCTCCCTTTGAGAAGTATGAAACAAGATATCAGAATACTATTTGATACTGCATCAGTAAGAATCAAAGTTAATGAGCACTTGTTAAACACCAGAATGAGAGTATTGTGGAAAGGCCATCATTGATTGTCCTTGAGGCTGTGGATCACTTCCTAGAACTGTTGCAGTCCTTTAAGTGAGTGTGCTCTCATGCTACATTTGGGCAAAAAATGTCAGATTTCTGACCCATAATGAGGAATAAATGACAACCTGTCTGATTCAGGGAAGTTTGTGACTTAGAATGGAACCTGTAAAACAGGTACACTTCTCACTAATAATACCATTTATTGTGTATGTATTATCCTTATTTAATCTCCAAAATTATATCTCCTCACTTTTTCCAGGATCAATCTCCAACTGCTACTCCTCCGCAAATTATTGCACAGCTTAAAATTACCCTTTTTACCACCAACACAACCTCCAGCCTTGCTGTCAAACAAATGTATTAATTGCAGTTCCTATATTCACATCTAGATTGTTAATATACATTAAAAAACAACAAAAAAGCTCAGCACTGATTGCTGCAGTACGTCACAGATCTCCAACTCACAAAAGCAACCCTACACCATCACTCTTTCCCATCCTGACACATTGCCAGTTCCAGATACAACTTGCCAAACTCTCCCAGGTCCCATGGGTTCTTACCTTTTTAACCAGTCTCCATTGACAACCAAGAGAAAGTCCTTATTAAAATCGAAGTAGATTACATCAAGTTCACTACCCTCATCAACACACTTCACCATCTCATCAAACCAAAAGTCAATCAGCTTGGACTTCCCTTAACAAAGCCATACAGACCATCCTTGATCCTTTAAGTGCAGTTTAGTATTGTCCCTCAGCAATTTCCCATCTATTTCCTAGGCTAGTCTCATTCTGGCTGACCAGAATATCCCTGTTGACCTTCTTGAATAAAGATACAACATTTGCTACCTTCCAGTCATTTGGTACCTTCCCTGTGGCTAGCAAAGATTTGACAAAGTGTTAAGAGCTTCAGCAGTCTCCTAACTTGCCTTCCAGGTCATATTGAGATACATCTCATCTGGCCCTGGGGAATTATCAAACTTCAGCTTGCTGATACATCAAATATCTCCAAGGTAATTTATTTATTCTGTCGTCCTCCAACTACCATGCCCTTCACCATAATGAACACTGTTGGCAAGTGCAAAGAAGAATACAAAGAAGGGACATCAGCACTTCTACTTTCTTAGAGGTTTGCATAGAGCTGGTGTGTCACCAAAAACGTCAACACAATTCTATAGATGCATAGAGGAGAATATCCTAACTGGCTGCATCATTGCCTGGTGAAACACCAATACCTAGGATTATAAAAACATTCAGAAAATAATCCAGTCCACCACAGGCATAGGTCTCACACCATTGTTTACATTTACATAGACGGCGGCCACAAGAAAGCCATGTCCATCATCAAACACCCCCACCATCCAGGCCAATCCCTCTTCTCACTACTACCACCAGGAAGGAAGTACAGAAGCCTGATGGGCCCACACCACCCTTATAAACATCAGGCTCCTGAACAGCTGTTGATAACTTCAATCATAACTATGCTGAACTGATTCTATGATCTCCAGACTAACTTTTAAGGATTCTTTACAACTCATGTTCTCAGTATTATTTTTATTTGCACAGTTTGTCTTCTTTTGCACATTGGTTGGCTGTCAGTCTTAGTTTCTGATTAGTTTCATAATGTTCCTACAAATGCCCGCAAGAAAATTAATCTCAAGCTGGTACATACGAACTTTGTTAATAAATTCACTTTGAGTTTTGAACATTAAGACACCACCTACCTCCCTCCTACTCCTTGAACATATTGTCATTTGGACCCAATGAAGCCTTATCATTCCCTGTCAGCTTCTTCCAAGTTAGTGCATTAGGAAGGACAAGTGCATTACGATGAAAACTTAGATTTCAGCCGTTGGTCCTTTTCCAGGAAAAAGGAAATCATGTGTATTAAAAGTCATGTTGATATCCTCTTTAACCAAGGGCTGGATTTGTTTATAACTGCTGTAGTGAAGATGTGCAAAAACTTGTTGTAGCAAAAACTACGAGTGCAGTAAAACCACAACAAGGTGGTGATCAATGGAACTCATTCCAGCTGGAGCTTTGTGATTTGTGGGGTTCCGCAGGTATCTTTACTCTGCTGCTTGTAATGTATATAAAAGACCTGGCTGAAAATGTAAATGTAAAATGTCAGTAAGTTTGTAGATGATATGAAGATTGGTGGTGTTGTGGATAGTGTAGATAACAGGCAAAGAATACAGTGGAATATAGATCAGTTGCAGATGTCGACGGAGAAATGGCAGATGGAGTTTAACCCAGACAACTGTGAAGAGTTGCACCCCGGAGATCAAAAATAAAGAGACAGTATACAGTTAACAGCAAAACCCTTAACAGTGTTGCTAAAGAGTGGGATCTTGGGTTCAAAGTTCATAGTTCCCTGAAAGTGGCTACTCAGACTGATAGCGTGGTTAAAAGTCCATATGGCATATTTGCCTTTAGTAGTTGAGGTATTGAATTTAAAAGTCAGGAAGTTACATTGAAGTTTTATAAAACTTGTAGTTAAGCTGTTTCTGGAATGTTACAACCACTCTGGTCACCTCATTGAGGATCTGGAGAGGGAATAGAAGAGGTTTACCAGGGTGCTGCTTGGATTAGAGGGCATGTCCTATAACGAGAGGGTGGATAAACCTAGGTTTTCTTCTCTGGAATGGCGGAGGCTAAGGGGGAATCTGATAGGCGTTTATAACATTATGAGAGGCTTAGATAGAGCAGAAAGACTATTTCCCAGGTTTGAAATGTCTACCAGAGGGCATACATCTAAAGTGACAGAAGAGGCAATTTTAAGGGAGATGGGGGAGCAAATTTTTTTACTTAGGGTGGTGTACACTGCCAGGGGTGGTGGTGGAGGCAGATACATTAGAAACCTTTAAGCAACATTTAGATGTGAGGAAATTGAATGATACGGTCATTGAGTAGGCAGAAGAGATTAGATTAGTTGGCAATTTGCTCATTTGGTTCGGAACTACATTGTGGACCAAAGTGCCTGTTCCCGTGTTCTACTGTTCTATGTAAAAACACATGAAGTGGAAAACCAGCAGGCCCAGAGTTAATCCTTGGGCTTAACTCACCCAGATTATTTAACGTTCCCCCCAGATTATCTTCGGTAAATTTAGTATGGGATTTTTTGAGTTTTTCTGGCTCACCATGGAGATTACAATCTGAGGTGCAAAGGGTACATGGAGTACTTGGTGTACTAGTATCGCAGTGGTTAGTGCAATATTATTACAGCTCGGAATGTTCTGGAATTCGGAGTTCAGCTCTGGTGCCGTCTGTAAAGAGTCTGGGCAGTGCAGCTCGTTGGGCCAGAAGGACCTGTTCCACATTGTATCTCTAATTAAATAAATACACTCTTTTGCACAATGCAGACTACATTAACCACATACTCTCTTTTGTTTGTTATTCTTCATACACTGTATCAATCTCTGAATTCTGCAACTCCTTTTACAGACCCTCTTACATTAAAATCTGAAGTTTCTGGGTGATATACAATGAAACCTCAAAGTAAAATAAGTTGCTTACCTCTGCCTCACAGAAGCCATCTCTCCTTTGCTTTCCATACACCCAAATAGTATCCCCTTCTTTAAAAGCCAGTTCCTGGCTTGGATGAATATTGGGGCTGTCTTGCAATGGATTATAGTCATAAATGGCAATGAACTGAAAAACAGAAATGAAATTTTTGAATTATATTCACTAATATCCCTGGATTTATTCAAAAATATAGACAATGCATAATAATGGAAAATCCTGAGATGATGAGGTTATGAAATGCCCAGCATAGATGAAACATACAAGAACTCTGAGTACAGATGTATGTTAAAAAAGAAGTCACTCTTTTCACTGTCTCCCAAAGTGCCTCACATTGCTACATCACGTAGCTGTGAAGTGAAAACACAATTATCAGGTAGGAAATTTTGTTTTCAATAATTTAATTATGGTCAATTAATCTGTTTCCTTCAGTAACACTGAACGACTAAGAACAGCTAGCTTTGAGCTAAATGTTAACTCCCCTTCTGCTCTTCAGTGTAGCGCCATGAAATCTGTAATATCTGACTGAAAAACCAGATGAGTAATGTCTCATCTAAAAGATACCTTCTGCCACAATTGCTACACACCTTCAGTAGAACCAATATTAGAACATAGTCCTGTGCTTAGTCCACCGTTTCATAATTAACAGTGCTTCAAACAAGGGCATGCCTCACTACTTAGAGAACAGCAATTATTTTGATTACATGATATCTTTACACTGTTGAACTTATTATGCAAAATAACATGCCAACTCTCCAGTAAAAGCACACTTCAATGTACAAGGTAGCCTGAAAGGGCTTGCCACCAATCTCAAGGGCAGTTTCTACACTAATGTTACAACACTATTAAATCATTGCTTAAGACCATAAGATACAGAAATAGATTCAGGCCATTTGGAGCATCAAGTCTACTCCTCCATTTCATTATGGTTAATCCATTTCCCTCTCTCCATATCCCTAATGCCCTGACTAATCAAGCATCTATCAAACTTTGCCTTTAATTTATCCAATGAGTTGGCCTCCACAGCCACCTCTGGCAATGAGTTCCATAGATTCACCACTCTCTGGCTCCTGCACGAGGACTTACCAAGTTCCTTTGCACTTCAGATTTTCAAATTTTCTCTTCATGTAGAACAGTCTATGCTTTTGTTTCTTCTACTGAAGTGCATGACCATACACTTGCTGACACTGTATTCCATCTGCCACATCATTGCCCATTCTACTAATCTGTCAAAGTCCTACTGCAGCTTTTCTGGTTCCTCAACACTACTTGCCCCTCCACCTATCTTTGTATCGTGCACAATATTAGCTTAAAAGCCATCAAATCTATAATCTGGATCATTGATATATAACATAAAAAGAAGTGGCCCCAACACAGACTCTAGTGGGTCAGCAGCCAACCAGAAAACACTCCCTTTATTCTTACACTTTGCCTCCTGCCAATCAGCTAAAGTTCTATCCATGCAACCATACTTTCTGTAAATACCATGTTAAGCAACCTCATAAGTGGTACCTTCTGAAAATCCAAGTACTGTACATAACATCTTCCAACTCACTTTTGTCTCTCCTGCCTGTTATTTCTTGTCAGGCAAGGTTTCCCCATAAGGTAACCATGCCGACTTCTGCCTATTTTATCATGTGTCTCCAAGTACCCTGAAATCACATCCTTAACAATCAACTCCAAAGGCACTGAGGTCAGACTAACTGGCCTATAATTTACTTTCTTTTGCTTCTCCCCCTTCTTGAAGTGTGGAGTGAGATTTGCAATTTTGCATCCCTCCAGAACCACACCAGAATGTATTGATTCTTGTAAGATAATTACTCATGCCTCCACAATCTCTTCAGCCACCTCTTTCAAAATGCTGAAGTGTAGACCATCTAGTCCATGTGATTTATCTACAATCAGACCTTTCAACTTCCCATCCACCATCTTACTTTACTCATATCTGCCCCTAAGACTACTGAATTGCCAGCATACTGCTTGTGTCTTACACAGTGAAGACTGATGCAAAACACTTATTCAGTTTGCCTCCCATTACTAACTCTCCAGCATTATCTTCCAGCTGTCCGATATCTACTCTCACCTCTCTTTTACTCTTTATACATCTGAAGAAATTTTTTCATATCCTTGTTAACATTATTGGCAAGCTTACCTTTGTATTCTATTTTCCCCTTTTATGACTCTTTTAGTTGCCTTCTGTTGGATTTTAAAAGCTTCCCAGTCCTGTAACTTCCCAGTAATTTTTACTCTGTTATATCCCCTCACCTTGGTTTTTATATTGGCTTTGACTACCTTTGTGAGATATGGTTGACTCATCCTGTCTTTAGAATACTTCTTCTTCTTTTCACTATTCTTGGTTGGTGTGACTGTAATGAAACCCAGTTTCCCTCGGGATCAATAAAGAATGTCTGTCTGTCTTTGGGATGTATCTCTCCTGCAGCTTCTGGATTACTCCAAGAAATGCCAGCCATTGCTGTTCTGCCGTCATCGCTACTAGTGTTGCCTTCCAATGAACTTCGGCCAGCTCCTCTCTCATGCCTCTGGAATTCATTTTACTCCACTGTGATACTGATGTATCTGACCCTAGCTTCACCCTTTCAAATTCTATTATGATCACTGTCCCCCAAGAGTTCATCTAAACTTCAGCTTTCCAATTCTGGTTCACTGCACAACACACAATCAATAATAGTTGGTCTCCTAATGGGGTCAACTAAGAGCTGCTCTGAAAAGTCATCTGTAGGCATTCTACAAATTCCTGCTCTTAGGAGACAGCAATAAATTGATTATCCCAATCCACCTGCATATTGATTTCTGCCATGATTATCGTAGCATGACCTCTTGATATGAATTTCCTATCTCCTGTTGTGGTTTGTAGCCCATATCTTTGCTAATGGTTTGAGACCCATCTTTTTACCCTTGCGGTTTCTTTGCTCTACCGACAAAAAGTTTACACTTTCCAATCCTATTTCACCTCTTTCTAAGGATTTGATTTAATTTGTTACCAAGAGCCACACCACCCTCTCTGCCTACCTGCCTGTCCTTTCGATATAATCTGTAATCTTGGATGTAAAGCTCCCGGCTATAATCTTACAGCTCGATGCAGTGATGCCAATATATGTTCCAATCACTAACAGTGCTACAAGTTCATCTACCTTATTCAGTTTATTGTGTGCTTTAAATCTAATACCTTAAGTCCAGTATTCATCACCCTTTTCCATTTTGTCCTGCTTTTGAATTGCACGTCATCCCATTGACGGCAATTTTGCCCTATCATTAGCCTGACCTTGCTTGCTAGTAGCCTTACTACACACTGCCTCTGAAAACCAACTGCCTCATCCTCAGCCCTATCACTCAGATTCCCATTCCCCTGCCAGATTAGTTTAAACCCCCCCCCCCAAACAGCTCTAGCAAACCTGCCTGCAAGGATATTGGTCCCCACCCCACCCCCCCCGCCCTTAGGGTCAGGTGTAACCTTTTTGTACAGGTTGTACCATGCCCAAAACAGATCCAAAGATCCAGAAATCTGAACCCTTGCCCCCAGCACCAGTTCCTCAGCCATGCACTTATCTGCCAAATTCTCCTATTCTTACCCTCACTGGTGCGTGTCCCAGGCAGCAATCCAGAGTTTACTAGCCTGAAGGCCCTGCTTTTGAGCTTTCTACCTAGCTCCCTAAAACCTTCAGGACCTAAAATCTCTCTTTAGGACCTCCTCACCTTTCCTACAACATTTGTGCCAAGACTTCTGGCTGCTCACCCTACCCCTTTAGAATGCCATGAACCCGATTCGAGATATCCCTGACCCTGGCACCTGAGGGGCAACATACCATTCAAGTGTCTCTATCATGTCCATATGATTTTGTCTCCATTCCTCCAACTATGGAATCTCTTCTCACTACTGTAGTCCTCTTCACCTCAGTTCTTTTCTGAGCCACAGCCCCAGACTCCAGTGTCAGAGACCTGATTGCTGTGGTACCCCCCAGTAGATCATCCCCCTGAACAGTATCTAAAATGGCATTCTTATAATTGAGGGGTATGGCCACAGGGTATTCTGTACTGGACGCCCATTTCCCTTTCTTCTCCTGGCTGTCACCCAGTCACCTGCCCCGTTCAACCGAGGGGTGACTATTTCCCTGTAGCTCCTATCTGTTATTTCTTCAGTCTCTCATATGAGCTGAAGGTCATTCAGCTGCAGCTCCAGTTCCTTAACACGTTCCCTGAGGAGCGGCTGATGTGGTTATCTGGGAGGACGGAGGTCTCCCACGATTCCCAAATTTCACACAAAGAATGCAACACAGCCCCTGGAGCCATTTTCACTGCATTAACTGTGCCCCAACAGAAGAGGAATGAAGAATAAGCAAATTACCGGATACTTACCTCACCCAAGCCTCACCTCACCTAAGCCTGATGAAGCAAAGCCAAAGCCTCCCAACTTTAACATGGACCCACTCCAACAATGGCCACTCCAGCTGCCCTTGCCTTATTTTTATTTGCCCTTGCTTATAAATCCTGTTCACTGATTGCGCACAGTCCAGACTCTGAAAACTGAAATTCCCTTGTAAGACAATTTGGACTCTTGACCTCACAATCTACCTGGTTATGATTTGTATCTTATTGTTTACCTGCAATGCTCTCTCTCTCTCTGTAGCTGGTTACACTTTATTCTGCATGGCCTTTACTTTACCTTGTTTTAGATCAATGCACTGCGTAATGGTCAGAAGGAATAACAGTGGAATAATTTTGTACAAATGATGTCAGATATGTGTACAATGTGACTCTGGATGCCAACCAGCCTCTGGTGTAGTCACATCAAAGATGTCAAACAAACCTCCAGAAATACAGTAAGCATTTTTTGTATTTCTGTTGCAGTTGAGTTTTTGATCAAATTCTAAGGCCTGGTGTACAAATTACCTGCTTTGTATGACAACATTTCTTGGTCATCATCCTTAACAAATTGTAGATTCTTAGTGATTTAAATAGCTTGGAAAGAAAAAAACCAGAATTTAAATCACAAAATTGCGAAGTAAAAGAGGTAGTAAACTGTTAAATGTAATTAGATATTTTATAATTAGATATAATTAGACTGAGAATTACATTTAAAAAGGAAATGTCCTGTAACAAGGGAGGCTGTCCCTATCACATTAACAATGCCTGCTGCTTGCACTTATTCGATTTCTGGACCGCTGGCCATAAACTTATACTGTATACAATTTTTTGTTTGTTTTTTTGGGAGACTTCTGAGCATATCTATGCTTATCGTATGCTATTAAATCAGTTATGCAATTATAGAATCTTATTATGATGAAGCACAGGAGGGGGTATTTACCCCTTCAAGGCTGAGCCAGTTCCTGTACTTCCCAGCTCTTTGCCTGTTGCCGATCACCCTGATGAATTCCCTCTTCAAATATTTATCCATTTTCAACTTCAATGTTCTCATGGAATTTGCTTTGACTAGCCTTTCAGGAAATGAATTCAAAATCTTAACAATCTGCTGCAAAAGAAGAATTCTTTTACCTGGTTACTGACCCTTCAGCCAGCAAATACAGAATAACTATCAAAAACTGGAGACGCAGGAGACGTCAGATGTTGGAATACACAAAGCACAGGAGGAACTGAGCAGGTGGGGCAACATCTATGGCTGGAACTTGGTCCAGACCTCTCATTGGATCAAAAGTTAGAGAAGTGGCCAGTATAAAAAGGTGGAGGGAAGGATGGAACAAGGGCTGGCAGGAGACAGGTGGATCCAGGTGAGGGGTGTGCTTGGTAGATGGGGGTAGGGCTGAGAGGGAGAATGGAATGGTATAAGAGGATGTGGAAGGAATGTGTTGGGGGAGTGGCAGAAAATTAACATCGTTCTCATACTCCTTGCATTAATTCCCCTCCCCCACTACTCCTCTCTTCCCTCCCCACCGCTTTCCCTTTCTCCCATGCTCCACTTTCCTCTCAGGTTCCAGGGTCCTCCACTTATCACATCACAGCAGATTCTAACGCTTTTCCCACACCAGCCCTCTCCCCACCCCCTGCCCCCACAATGTCCCCGTATGCTGCCTGACCTGCTAGGATTTGATAGTTCTGTGCAAAACTATCAAAAGCTGCTTGGAATTTGATCACCTCAGTTAAATCTCTCTAAGATAACATTCATTGTATGAGATCGATTAGAAAAATTAATCACCTAATCAAATGAAACTTATCAGCTTGCATGAGCATCATATCTCAGGAACCGAAACTTTTTCAATATCTCATGATTAACGAATTCAGAGGTTGTCCTACTTTTCTGCCAATGGCCTTAACAGATGGAGTTCAGGATTTTAATATTATCATGCCCACTGTAGAGCTGCATGGAGCAAGCTGAAATTTTAAAATTCAACATAATGCCTCAATATACAGGCTTAATACGATAGCAAAATAGGCATTTGTCAGGGTACCTGTGTGGGTGGGAGTGGGAGATCCAGGATATCAGACTGGGGTGTGGGCTTGGTATTTAATACTTAAGTATCACTGCTCAGTGATGTAGTATCCACTGAAGGTTGTGGCAACTTACACTCTTTAAGGTGCAACAGTGGGGAGGTGTTGACTGAGCAAGGTTAGCATTGGATGCAAGGGTCCAAATCCTGGTTTATCCCCAGCAGCTACATAACAGAGGACACTCTGATCTGCAGGCTGTTACCTGTGATACACACCAAGACAGTGTTGTTGGAAGGCTACCAGCTTGGTGAAGTTCGGTCTATTTGGTCAGCTGAAACTTGTTGGTCTTCTGGATACCTGGATATCTGGAAGGAAATGCCGTAGACTTGTTCAGTCCATGCTGCAGTTGCGGTTGTATGTACTATGGAATGTGCGGCTCTGAGGGGAAGGAACACTGTATAGGCTGCTCCTGCCCCTTCCCCTACCACACAAGGAGGGGCAAGAGTTGGGTGGAAAGTTTCAAAAACTGAAACGTCTATTACCTTAGGGGGCCACATCACATCAATGGAACTATGTTAGTTTGTTTTCTCTCTCTTTAAACTTTATATTACATAATGGAATGACCAAGTATGTAAGGGTTTTTTTTTAGCAGTGTTTCTTTCTTTCGTATATATTTTAGAATCATGAATAAGTCTATTTTTCTTGGCCTAAAGGAACCTCCAAAGCTTAAATTTCCACACTCACCAGCTTGAATCCTTCTGGAGACCCTATGTCCACCATATGCCTTACCTATCCGAGGTGACACAGTAGCATAGTGGTTCGCACAACGTCTTACAGTACAAGCAACATACACAAAATGCTGGTGGAACACAGCAGGCCAGGCAGCATCTATAGGAAGAAGTACAGTCAACATTTCAGGCCGAGACCCTTCGTCCCTTGTGTTACAACAGCATTCTGTGTGTGCTGCTTGTATTTCCAGCATCTGCAGATTTCCCTGTATTTGCCTTACAGTACAGACTGTAAGGTTCAATTCCTGATGCTGCCTGTAAGGCGTACTCACCATGACCATGTGGATCCTCCCACAGTCTAAGGACCAGTTTGTAGGATAATTGGTCATTGTAAATTGTCCCGTGATTAGGCTTGGATAAAATCAGGGAGTGCTGGGTGGCATGGCTTGAAGGGCCGGAAGGGACTATTCTAAGCTGTATCTCAATAAATTAATAGAATTAAAAACCTCCAGCCCTATTTCCATCAGGGAGAAGGTACAATAGCCTGGACAGCCACACTCAATGTTTTAAAAACAGTTTCTTCCCTCCACTCATATTTCAGAACACCGCAATGTTATTTGTCTTTTGCACTACAGTATTTAATTATTTTTACAACTTATAGAAATTTTTATGTAATTACTTATCACTGTAATGCTGCTGTAAGATGAGCACATTTTAATGACATATGACTTTAAGCCTGATTCTGCTTCTGAGACTGGGACTCCCACTTAACAGATAGTAAATCTGGTTGGATCATACCTGTGGGAATGCTTACATAAAAGAGGTTCTTCCATTACAATCTTCAGATCATGTTCTTCTTACTGTGTCCTTAATTAGTCCCACAGAAAGGAGCTACATATTGGCAGAACATGACAACTCCATTTGAAAAATCACCTGGCACTCACAAATGGGAATTTGATCATTTACAATCAGAATGCTACATTCTATTTTCATCTTTTGTTACACATTACCAAGTACTTTAGAGCTACTGCATAGAGGTGCAGGTTATTTTCTAAATGGGGAAGAATGTCAAAAATCCGAGGTGCAAAACTACTTGGGAGTCGTCGCGCAGGACTCCCTAAAGGGTAACTTGCAGACTGAGTTGGTAGTAAGGAATGCTAATGCAATGTTGGCATTCCTTTTGAGAGAGCTAGAATGTAAAAACAAGGTTGTAATGCCAAAGCTTTATCAAACTTTAGTCAGACTGCACTTGTTGTAAGTATTTATTTGCCTAGATTAAGTGGACATGCAGAGAATTCAGGTGAGTCCGGGACCAGACAGCACAGCCTTAGAATAGAAGGAATTCCCTTTAGAACAGAGTTGAAGAGCAATTTCCTTAGCCAGAGTCTGATGAATTTGTGGAATTCATTATCATAGCTGTGGAGGCCAAGTCACTGGGTATTTTTAAAGCAGAGATTGATAAGTTATTGGTGAGCAAGGGTATCAAAGGTTACAGGGAGGAGGCAGAAGAATGGGGTTGAGAGGGATAATAAATCAGCCATGATGAAATGGCAGTGCAGACTGGTTGGCCAAATGGCCTAAATCTGCACCTGTCTTGTGGTCTTATATGACTCCAGATGATCTTCACTCCATTTTGCTCTTTATCTGTTCCTACAGAATAATCAAAAATAATAAAATAACTAGGTCATCTGATGTTTCCCTATCCTACAAATTCCTTAGAAAAAAATTACTCAAAGGTCACTCAAAGTAGAAAATGTCTCCTTTTGGTTGCTTTTGCAGGCATAAAAATTAAAATTCAAATAAACTGATCTATAATTGCTGTGTTATTCTGATTAAATAAAATATATTTAAAGTAAAGGACTGAATTAATATCAATAATTTCTCTGAAATGTATTTGTATTTGGAACCAATTTAAATTGAACAGCTCTAGAAAGCAGATCTACCAATTAACTTGCTCACATACAAATGACAAAAATAGATATCTGTCAAATGGCTGTTCCAAAGAGAAAAGTCTAAATAGTGAGTTACTCAATTACCATGGCAACACTGATATACCATTCATTTTGGGATTCAGAAATAGTCACATGGCACCAATAGAGAAGCCAATTAACAAGCAGCCTCACATTCTTCTTAACACTGAAGTGTGATAATAAATTGCAGTGAAGATAAGAACCAAAAAAGCGTAGGAGATTTAATGGTCTAAAAATCTGCCGGCAGTGCACCTGCTTTCCAGACACAAAATAGTTGCCCAGAAAATTGAATACTACTGTAAAAAGAGACCCAGGTCTGAAATAAGCATTAGGTATTCTGATAATTATTTGATATGCCTTGGATCTATAACATTCATATGCATGCTCTTGTGTCCTGCTAGTGTGCTTGGCCAGCATCCACCTTTCTAAATGGGGTAAAACTATTGGATCTAAATTAGCACCAACAATCTGGATAACCTCAAACTGCACACACAAACTGCTGGTGGAACACAGCAGGCCAGGAAGCATCTATATGGAGAAGCACTGTCAACGTTTCTGGCCGAGACCCTTCATCAGGACTCGGCCCAAAACATCGACAGTGCTTCTCCCTATAGATGCTACCTGGCCTGCTGTGTTCCACCAGTATTTTGTGTGTGTTGTCTGAATTTCCAGTATCTGCAGATTTCCTCGTGTTAACCTCAAACTGGCTAGTTTTGAGCCTATCAAATATATTTGAAGAATATCAATAAATTATTACAAAATCATCATAATTGTTAATTAGAAATTGATTCTTCAGCCAATTTTCTCAGTAGATTCCATGTTGGAAATCAGATCTCTTTTAACTCTTCATTATTGTGCGATTTTTCACCACCATCCTGTTCCATTTGACATAAGTTGAAAAAGGGTCCCTATTTCCCCATAATCTGTTCTCATGGATACAATAACCCTTTTGCTCATTTAAGTGACTGTTCTGATATTTTTTATCTTAAGAAATGAATACCCAGTCCTTTCTGTGGGAGATTTATCTGGCTGGAGTCTTTTAATCCCATTCCTGGTAGTTTAAGGCTAGTCTTCTCCTATGAGGGGTGATTGATATGTTCATGGCCTAAGGTAGAAGGAGTCAATTTTAGAAAACCTAGCACATTTATTTTTCAACATAGTCCCCCTCCTACATTTACACACTTAGTCCAGCGGTCGTGGAGCATACGGATCTTGGACCTCTAGAAAGTGTTCACAGCAGGAGTGATTGATAAGTTTGTGGCCTAATGTAGAAGGAGATGAGTTATACAGCTCTCGTTACATGCACTTGCAGGTCAACTCTTTGAGTGATAATGCAGAAAGTTTGAAGTTAATAACTCAACAGGGTGATTGATAAGTTTGTGGCCTAAGGCAGAAGGAGATGAGTTATTAACTTCAAACTTTCTGCATAATCACTCAAAGAGTTGACCTGCATGTGCATGTAACGAGAGCTGCATATCTCCTTCCACCCTCGGCCACAAACTTATCAATCACCCATCTGTGGACGCTTTCTGGAGGTCCAAGATCCTTATGTTCCACGACCACTGGACTAAGTGTATAAATGTAGGAGGGGACTATGTTGAAAAATAAATGTGCTAGGTTTTCTAAAATTGACTCCTTCTACCTTAGGCTATGAACATATCAATCACCCCTTGTATGATCCTTCTCTGAAGTCTGAAGAAATCTCCAAGCTTGCACAATTGATTTGAATCCATCATCAGAATCTTGATCTCAACTATCAATTGGAAGCAGGAATTCCAGGCTCAGGGATTCCCAACAATTTGCTCAGATACTGCATGCTGTTTAGATTGCAAGAGGATAGAGGAGTGGGTGGGGCTTCATCTTCTTCTAGTATGTTAAAATATTTTCAAGAGGTTAAGCACCATCAAGGCCAATGCATTTGGGAGCAAAATTAAAAACGCTTCAAGTTTTTTTTACTAATAGATTGTTGTTGCATTGTTTTTATGGCAAAGTTTTAAAATCATCGCAGCTTACCGATGAGGAAGGTGAATTTGGTTGTTTTTTCTTCTTTGGAACCCATTTGGCTGAATGAAATGTAATCAATGCATATAAGACGGTAAAAGGTTTGGACAGTTCACATAGGAAGGGCCTATTTTCCTTCACAGATATCTTAAGAACTGAACGTATGATTGAGGGTGGAGCGGGTTAGAATTTGGCAGGACAACAATAATGTGACTGGTGGATCACCTAAAGTGAAATTAAGGACTTCTTTTTCACCTGAAGAATGCTGTGGGGCTGAACTCACTTCCAGAAAGGCCAGTACAGACTAAAATCCTCATCATATTTAACAAGTATCTTTAAAAGCATTTAATATTGCATGACCTACATGGCTAAATATCGACAGATGAAAAGTGGGATTAGCCTCAACACCTCCTTTTGTCTTCAATGCACCAACCTACCTCCAATCATGTCATTTTTTGATTCTATATTAAATAATTTTCTATTTCCTTATGTTACTTTGATGTGTTTTATATCTTAACTACTTCACACTGTCTCTAACAGCACAACTATTTTAAAATTCTCAGCTCATTATTTTCTGAACACCCTGTGACTTCAAAAGACACCCAAAATGTCAATTGTTTATTTCCCTCCTGACCTGCTGAGTTCCTCAAACATTTTGTGCGTGTTACTGTGGCTTCCAAATCTCAGGCAACATTGGAAAGAAAAACAGAGTTATCATTTCAGGGAGAAGACCCTGGGATACTGTGAACCTAGGTTAGTTTTAATTTGCATGGGGGATGGTTAGACAAAAGGAATGTCTGATATTGTAAGGCCATGGCTGCTAAGATGTTTACAGATCTACATGGATGATAGCTTAATGAGGGCTGTTAGACTGAGAGGAGGCAAAGTGCACACTAATGTTGTGAAAAGCAGCTCTTTGCTGCTGCTGGGATCCAAAACTAAAAGGAGAATGCTGTAAAGTGCCCAGAAATCAAGTACAACTGGATAGCCATATAGATACAGATGGATAATCATAACAAACAATCAGATGATAGATGACCACACTGTAGAACAGGACAATCCTGATTAAATCAAAAGCAGCAAGTTATCTAAATTAGATATCAAGTTCTCAAGGTTGCAATGTGTGCAGACGGAAGACGACGTGTTATTCCTCAAGCTTATATTAACCCTCATTGGAAGAGTGCAGGAGATCACTGATTGTGTGGCCACTCTACTTCTCTATCCCACTCCTACATTGATCCATCTGTTTATCTACTGCTGTTTCAACAAGGCCCAACATAAACCTATACAAGAGTGCCTCATCATCTGAGTATCCTGTCATCTTCAGCAATCAATAATTTCAGATAAGCAGTCTGATATATTTGTATCAGATACATTACCCGATTGCACTATTACCTTGGAGACACAAGAAACTTCAGACGCTAGAATGCGGAGCAAAAAATTAAACTGCTAGAGAATGAGTTGGCTGCCTTTATTGTTTTTCTCCCTCCACATTAACAGCCCATTACCCTGGGCATTTTCACACCTTCCTTTTTGTTCCAAGTCTCAGCAACAGCTCAATCTGCATTTCACATTTGTTACATAATTTTATTTGTTTACCTTCCACCGAACTTCTCTCAACAATCTATCAACAAACTTAAAACCAATTTGTTTCCTCACTTTATCATTTCTGATAAAGGCTCTTCAAGGTGTTATGCTAACTTTATTTCTCTTTCGACAAATGCTGCCTGACCTGCTGAGTATTTCCAGCATTTTGTCTTTTTATTTTGGATTTTGGCATCTGCTTGTTATTGACTTTCAGCTTACTTCATTGGCTTGGTTGGTGGGCCCGCAATGGTATTGAAGTCAAGATGTGCACTGGATGCTGTTCTATGCCATAGTCACTATAAATAGCACAAAGAATTCAGAACAAAAATACGAAGGACATTTTTGATAAAATTCTGTTATATATCACAGAAAGCAAAGCACCATCCCAGTCAAACATTTTTATCCAAATCCCTTTGCAGACTATGTCATGTAGTGATGGCACTTTGATGAAGGGGAGAAGAGATTTGTCTTTCTTTGAAAGATAAAACTGCACTAACTCCTCATGTTCATTGTTACTATGACTACTACTGAATGTATAAACAGTGTCTGTCAAAGCTGGTTCATTAGTTAAAGAAAGCAGCTGCTAAATGTAGATGAACATATACCTTTTGTTTGAAAACTGTCTTGATTAAGTATTCACCCATTAATCTCTAATAAACATTAAAAAGCAGAGGAAACCAGTTCTGATTAATCACGTGGCCATTAATTTTCAAATATCCCCTGTGACGAGACTACATAATGTCACAAACATAAAAATTATGTCAAACACCAATAACAACAGTAAATGCATTAATTAATCTGCAAAAGAAGCTTTGAATACACAATAGAGCAGGGATCGTTTTGACTCTGCTAACTGTCCAGTAAAACAGTTTTACTGGACAATTAGAAGATTCAAAATAGCTTGAGCATCAATGGAAAAGAGTAGAACAGAACTGATGACTAGCACAGAAGATGATTTGATTATCATTTTGATAATCTAATAATGGGAATATTAAAAAAACAAAGTATGATAAAAAAATCCAACACATTTAGCCTGCTGAGTATTTCTAACATTCCTGTTTTTATTTCATATTTCCAGCATCTGCATTTTATTTTGGATTTTCAGTACATTATCAGTCTGATAACAATGTGAGAACCACTTCTTTGTGGTACATGCATGTGAGAAATTACTACAGCCACGGCGCTTGCTCAGACCTGCAAGAGGTCATGTCTGACATTGATTAATTACCAGTACTACAGTTCGCAGGTGCACAATATAACCTAACAAGAAAAAATCATTTTCAAGACCACCTTATTACTCAGGATTGGATGGCTGAACATAAGAACTACCAGGCAACTAACTCCCAAAAAGGAACACCAGAGATTCAGAGTTTACACCTGCTGTACTGTTAGAAATGACAGATTTCCTCCTCCTCAGCTCCTGGGACATTGTGGTAATCTGAATAATGTTCTAGTTATTAACTAACTCCACGACCCAGAAACCAAAATGGACTTCCTAACTGCGACACAACCAGCATCATTTTTACATTAATGTCACTCTAATCCGTACATTCTCCTCACCTCCAATTCTACATACAAGGGGTAATATGTAGTGACTAATTAACCTAGCACACACACGTTTTGGGATGTGCTAGAGAAGCCATGTGGTAACATGAAGAATGTGTAAACTCCACATTTAGCATCGGTAGTCTGGACTGAACTGAGTTGCTCTGGCTATGAGAGAGCAGATTTAGTAGCTGCACCACTGTGCCACCCAAAGCTTTATTCTCTGGACCGACAGAGTCAATCACGACTAAATGTCGGTAAATCACTAGTGATTTCTATTTATATTTCAGATTTCCATTCTGATCCCTCAGTGGGAACTCTGGGATCTAATGACTCCAGCCCAAGAGTTCCACTGTGCTGGATAAATCGTTCACTGAGAACATAAATTTAAGTGCTTAGTTTAGTCTTACCTTTCTCCATTTAGACTGTAATGGCCGGAATGTGAATCTAGTTTCCTAAAAGGAAAATAAATAAAAGTTATTTCATTAGCTTTGAGTCAATCAGTGAGCTAGATCTTCCATTGGCCCAAAAGCATTGTCTCCCACCCTGGGCCATGCTTTTTGTTCAAATATTCCCCTTAAGCCAGCCTGGGTCCCAGCTCTCAAAGCAGTACAGAACCTATGTACTCACTGAGACACCAGGCTCACTGCTTTCAACACTGTTCACTGATTGAATGCAAAAATATTTAACACTCGCAAAAGCAACACTTAGAGCAGTAAAAAAATGAAGCATTAACTATTTAAGTAAATCTCAAATACATATAAATTTAAAACATTGAAAACAACTAACAGTGAGGTAACTACTTCCCATTATCCTTCACAGACAATATTTCCTATTGGCTGGAATGGGAACTGCCGTATATGTGCAATTTTATACCAGTGGAGGGTCAGAGAATAAATTTGTCAGCCTGGACTGGGAAACCTCAGTGCTGCCACACTGGACTCGCAGAGGAGTCATTCTTCAGCACAGGGGCAGCTGCGGCAAGGTGGAAAATGGTGCCACCAGGATACCAAGAGAAATTGGGACATTTTCTCTCAATTCATCTGCTTCACTGTTGTTTCTATTCTGCACAGCATTCATATTTCAAAGTACTTTATTCTGCAAGAAGCACATTGAGTATTTCTCGAAAGCTGCAATGAAGTTTTACACGTCTGCAATTCTTTAAGATTACCGCTTCAAGTACTACAGATAAAATTAAAGGCAACTGTAAATGATGCAGTATCTTTAAATGCTCAATGAAATAGGCTTCTTACAACTTTAAATTTTACTATATTACACATTTAATATTCTGATCTATACTCTGTCCAATTGATTAATATTTGGAGGCCATTAAAATGCTCCCAGCACTACTTTTTGCCCTTCGTTATTTTTGTACTGATTCTATATCTTGATAAAAGTCTGTTCTCTTTACTGTCTTTATGTGCTACTGAGAACTGCCTTTTAAACGGTGGAGGCAAGAAAAATAATGAGTGAAGAAATAAAAAGCACCATCTGTAATGAAATCTCATCCATCTATCTGCAGCTGGCCAAATTTGAAATGAGGCCACAAAGCAGAGATGGGAAAGGACATCAGTGTTACAGTCAAAGCATACATAATGGAAATGAGAAACTGAAGACACTGAATGATGGCATTATACATATATATTTACCTTCCCCTCTTTCTGCTTTTCACAGGGATTGTTCCCTGCACGACTCCTTTGTCTATTTGTCCCTCCCCACCAATCTCCCTTCTGGAATTTATCCTTGCAAGCAGAACAATTGCTACACCTGCCCCTACACCTCCTCCCCCACTACCATTCAGGGCCCTAAATAGTCCTTCCAGGTGGGGTGATACTTCACCTGTGAGTCTTTGGGGTCATTTATTGTATCTGGTGCTTCTGGTGTTGTCTCCTGTATATCGGTGAGACCCGACATAGACTGGGAGACCGCTTGGCTGAGCACATATGCTCCATCTGCCAGAAAAAGCAGGAACACCCAGGGGCCACCAATTTTAATTCCACTTCCCATTCCCATTCCGACATGTTAGTCCATGGCCTCCTCTACTGTCATAGTGAGGCCAGACACAGCTTGGAAGAGCAACACCTTATATTCCATCTGGGTAGCCTCCAACCTGATGGCATGAACACCAATTTCTTGAACTTCCGGTAACCTCACCATTCCCTATTCCCTTTTCCTCTTACACCTTATCTCCTTGTCTACCCATTGTTTCCCTCCAGTATTCCTCCTCCTTTTCTTTCTTCCATGGCCTTCTGTCTTCTCCTGTCAGTCTCCCCTTTTTCCAGCCTTGAAACTCTTTCACCTATCAGCTTGTAGTTTTTCCTCTCCACCCCAACTTCCTAACTCTGACGCCTCATCTTTTTTTTCCAGTCCTGATGAAGAGTCTCGGCCCAAAACGTCAACTGTACTCTTTTCCATAGATGCTGCCGGGCCTGCTGAGTTTCTCCAGTATTTTGTGTGTGTTGCTCGGATTTCCAGCATCTGCAGATTTTCTCTTGTTTGTTGCTGGATATTTCAATTCTGAGGCCAATGAATGCCCAAACCATCATTAACCAGCATTGTATTTGAATCCCAATCTCTGCTCTACAACCATTGCCTTATTATTTTATCTCTTTCCTTGTTTGGTCAGAATTGCTGAAGCTTCAACTGTCGCAGCTAATAACCAGCAAAGTTATGATTTCAATATTATTATTACAATGTTAGGGTGTGCTGTCCTTCGTCAGTCAGGGCATTAAGTACATAAGTTGGGATGTTATGCTGCAGTTACACAAAATGATGGTGAGGCCGCATTTGTAAATTGTATTCAAGTTAGGATTGCCTTCCTATAGGAAAGATGGTAATTAAGCTGGAAAGAGTGTATAGGATGTTGCCAGGACTTGAGGGTCTGAGTTAGGTGGAAGGTTGAGTAGACTGAGACTTTTTTCACTGAAGCACATGGTAATGAGGGATGACCTTATAAAGTTGTATACACTCATGAGAGGCATAGATAGGGTCAATGCACAGTGTCATTTTCCAGGGGTTATGGAATCAAAAACTAGAGAAAGCATGTGAGCATGAAAGCTGAGAGAAGAGAGATTTAATGGGTCACGGTAGGTATATGGAACAACTTGTCAGAGGAAGTAGTTGATTCAGGTACTGTACCTTAACAACTTTCAAACGGTACTTGCACAAGTACATGGGTAGGAGAAATTACGGACAAATACAGGCAAATAGGACGAGTTCAGACGGAAATCTTGATCAGCATGGACCAGTTTGGCTGTGTGACTCTATGACTGATTGACTCTAATAATACAGCATAACTGAACATAAGAAGTAGGAGCAGGAGTGGGCCACCTGGCCCGCTGAGCCTGCTCCGCTATTAAATCAGATCATGGCTGATCTGGCCATGAACTCATCTCCACGTACTTGCCTCTTCCCCATAACCCTTAATTCCCCTGCTATACAAAAGTCTATCCAAACTCATCTTAAATATATTTACTGAGGAAGCCTTCACTGCTTCATTGGGGAGAGAATGCCTCAGATTCACCACTCCCTGGGAAAAGCAGCTCCTCCTCATCTCCATCCGAAATATACTCCGCTGAATCTTAAGTCTATGTCCCCTAATTCTAGTCTCACCTATCAGTGGAAACGACTTTCCTGCCTCTATCTTATCTATCCCTTTCATAATTTTATATGCTTCTATAAGATCTCCTCTCATTCTTCTGAATTCCAGTGAGTATAGTCCCAGGTGACTCAATCTCTTCTCATTATCTAAGCCCTTCATCTCTGAAATCAACCAGGTGAACATCCTCTGCACCACCTCTAAAGCCAGTATATCCTTCCTCAAGTATGGAGACCAGAACTGCACACAGTACTCCAGTTGCAGCCTCACCAGTATCCTGTACAGTTGCAGCATAACCTCCCTGCTCTTAAATTCAGTCTCCCTAGCAATGAAGGCCAACATCCCATTTGCCTTCTTGATAGAATGCTGCACCTACAAACCAACCTTTTGTGATTCATGCACAAGCACTCCCAAGTCCCTCTGCACAGCAGCATGCTGCAGTCTCTTACCATTTAAATAATAATCTGCTCTTCCATTTTTTCTTCCAAAGTGGATGACCTTGCATTTACCAACATTGTACTCCATCTGCCAGAAACTTGCCCACTCACTTAACCTGTCTGTATCTCTCATGCAGACTCTCTGTATCTTCTGCACAATTTGCTTTTCCACTTAATTTAGTATCATCAGCGAACTTACATACACTATACTCGGTCCCCTCTTCCAGATCGTTAACGTATATTATGAACAGTTGTGGGCCCAGCACCGACCCCTGCAGCACATCAATCACCAGTGATTGCCAACCAGAGAAGCACCCATGTATCCCAACTCTCTGCTTTCTATTAATTATTCAATCCTCTATCCATCACCCCCAACTCTATGCATCTTTATCTTATGGATAAGTCTTTTATGCGGCACCTTATCAAAGGCCTTCTAGAAATCCAAGTAAATAACGTCCATCTTTTCCTCTGGTTATATCCTCAAAGAACTCCTGTAAGCTTGTCAAACAGGACCTACCTTTGCTGAATCCATGCTGTGTCTGCCTGCTGGATCCATTTCCTTCCATATGTCTCATTATTCCTTCTTTAATGATAGCTTCAAGCATTGTCCCAACTACTGATGTTAAACTAACTGGCCTATAGTTACCTGTTTTTTGCCTACATCTTTTTATGAACAGTGGCGTAACATTCATCATCTTCAAATCTGCTGGGACCTGTGCAGAGTCCAGAGAATTTTGGTAAATTATCAGCAAAGCCTTGACTATAACTTCTGCCATTTCCTTCAGCACCCTGGGGTGCATTCCATCAGGACCAGGGGCCGAATCTACCTTCAGGCCCACAATGCCTGAAACCGCTAAGTTTGCTTGCAAGATAAGGAAAATTCCAAACTTTTGGATTCACAAATCCACTTTTTTCAATGTTACCATGAAATAGAAAATCGGACAATCACTATTCCTTTAAGAACTATTCCACAGAAGACTTAATTGTTATGGAACTCTTGCCATTGGATTCTGCACATTCATAGGTGGATAATCTTTAAAAAAATCTGCTCAGATGGCACATCACTGTGCTGTAAATCCCTCTGAAGGTGCTCCTGTAATGAAGATTCATCCATGGCTCAGCATGAAGAGACTGCCTGTGAGATCCGGTGTTAGGTGGATCAAAATGAGCGGTGATGCTACTCAGCACTGAGAGTTGGGGCTTTGGCACAGTGAGTGTAGGACCTGGCTGGCACAGTGAGTGTGGGCAATTGGTGGGCACTGGTGACAGCCCAAACAATCAGATGACAGTTTATCTTACTGGTCAGCAGGTGTTGCCAGCAATGTTCCTTCAAATTTGTAATGACCAGTGTACGCAAAAATCTTGCACTGTGCTATTTTTTGCCCAGTGACCACAACATGTGCGCACTGAATTTCATATAGAGAGGTATTCATTTTAAAAGCCAGCAAAACATTGTCAATAAAAACTTTGATCCCCTCTGGGTTTGATCGTTTTCCCTCTTGTTTATCTAAATGATGCTTTAAAAAGTCAACTTTCCAAATATCACTCCACTTCTTCCCACCCGCCACACATCTTTTACTACTAGCACACAGAAGAATTTATACTGCACACACAGGTTGTCACCCGCCAGAGGAAACACTGATTCCAGTCCCCAGCAATGGCTCAGACTGACTGTGCCAGCCAGGGACAGCACCAAGTTCCACACAAAGGGAGTTGTGGCTTGGAGCAGATCAGTCATGATCATATTGAATGGCTAAGCAGGCACAAGAGGGCAAGTGGCCTCATTCTGCTGCTCGTTCCTAGTGTTCTGGCCACATCTCAATTTGCTCCAACTAGGATAACAACAGCTCTCATTGGCCTTTGCTTAACTGAGTTATTTACTATAGAAGCACCTGAGTGAGAGATTTACACCAACATCACTTCTGTGGAGATATTTTTGGAGTAACTCCCTTTAGTGCAGATACTACTCCCACTTTAGTTCTTGCGAGTGCATCCTCTGCACTAAATGAAGTCCAATAGATCAAGAGTAGATAACTTTGTGTCAGGTTGTCACATTTGGTTCACATTGTACCATGTTCCACATGAGTGAGTGTGAGCTTTGTACCTCTGGTAGATCAGACCCCTCAGTGGCCTGACTGCATGGTGCAAGACAGGACTGTGCTGATAAAACTCTGTGTGGCCGGCAATTCAGAAATGGGACTTGAACCTTCTCAGAAACCAGCCCATTGACTCCAACTGTCTGGACGCTGACTTGAAATGGCACATTTAAGTCAAGATCTTCCAATACGACCTGGAACATAAGAAAAGTATTTAACTTAAATGACAATAATATTTATAAATTATATATTAATGAACTGGCAAATAAAGCGTTCTTTAAAATTTGTAGATGACACAAACTTTAAAATGCAATCAGGAGAATGGTAACAGATTTCTAGAGCACTGTAGTGAAATGTGCATGCACACATATGGCAGATACAACTTAATGCAGAGAAGTATAGAAATTTCCTTTTTTAGCAGAGGGATAAGGTACTTCATATGAAACACCTAGCACAATTTTAAAGAACAGAGAAACATGCAGATTTATATTTAGTGTGTTCACAATATTTACAGCACTCATAATATGGCATAAGACCATAAGCCATTGGAGCAAAATTCGGCCATTGGGCTCATCATGTCTGTTGCGCCATTCATCACAGCTGACTTACTTCCCTCCAAACCCCATTCTCCTGCCTTTCACCCCTGGCTTATCAAGAATCTATTAACCTCCATCTTAAAACATTCAACATTCAATAGTTTTCAATGAGGTTGCCTCTCAGTCTTTTAAGTTTCAGCGAGTATAGGCCCAGAACCATCAAATGCTCCTCACATGACAAGCCTTTCAAAGTCAGAATCATTTTTATGAACCTCTTTTGAACCCCCTCCAATGTTAGCACATCCTTTCTTAGATAAGGGGCCCCAAAATGGTCACAGTTTTAATTGTAACTGCACAACTATAGCTGGTCAACAGCTATGTGATTGGCCATAATCATCTCACAGGATACACAATGTAACAAGGTTACCACCAGTTTATATTACTTTCTTGCCTAGTAGAAGCCACCTTTGCACCTATGTGCACCTATGTGGGTTCTTGACCTATGTGCAGACAGTGGACCAGTGCTTAAAATTAACCAGTATCATAGAAACATAGAAAATAGGTGCAGGAGTAGGCCATTCAGCCCTTCGAGCCTGCACCGCCATTCAGTATGATCATGGCTGATCATCCAACTCAGAACCCTGTACCTGCTTTCTCTCCATACCCCCTGATCCCTTTAGCCACAAGGGCCACATCTAACTTCCTCTTAAATATAGCCAATGAACCAGCCTCAACTGTTTCCTGTGGCAGAGAATTCCACAGATTCACCACTCTCTGTGTGAAGAAGTTTTTCCTCATTTCAGTCCTAAAAGGCTTCCCCTTTATCCTTAAACTGTGACCCCCTCATCTGACTATATTATACCGTGAAGCACCCAACTAAATACAGATTAAGAATCCAGCATACCCAGTGTATAACACAATGGTGGCATGCCAATATCTGAAGATGACTTAACAGGGCAGAAGGCGATTAAAACTTCATACAGGAATTACCAAAAAGACACCAGAGAAGTAGGACTTCAGACATATGGAGAAAATGGTAGAATAGAGTTGTTCTTATAGCAGAGGTTGTTAAGGGCCAATTTATAGGGGTGTTTAATGTAACGAAGTTTTAAATAGAGAAGGGTAGTTTGTAATTGCAAAGAGATTTGTTATCAGGTCTACAGCCATTTGCAAGAATCTGGAAATGAGAAAAATTGACTTTTTGTCTATGTTGTAAGTTAGGATAATCTGAAATGAACAGTACATACAAACAGGAAGGTGACAGACAAGCAACTACTCATCAAGATGAATCCTTTTCTGAAACTGATACAATGTTGATGCTGGTTGTCATAGAGACATGGGGATGGAATCAGGCTGTTAGGCCTGCTGCATCCTGAGCACTGTTGAGCAACTCCTAATTGAAAAATGATAATTTCCTGCTGGGGAAGAACTGGACAATAGACAGACATCCCACTGTGCAAAAACTCATTTCAGAGAGGTAGCACCATCAGCTTGGGTGGAATGTCTGCAATAGAGTAGCTCCTTAGCAGCTAGCCAGCGAGTTTAAATAATATTAGCTATGCTAATGAACGAATGACACCTGAAAACTCACCTCAACATGTCTTTTACATTTTAACCCACCACGGGCAATAGAAACGTCACTGTAGCAAACAGTGCAGCGAGCAACACTGTCATTATTTTTGACCCCTATTAGGCAGGGTTACACTTGTAGTCTGGGGTGAAGTACGTTTTATATTTTATTTTTTTCTTGGAACACTCTGCCATCATTCATATTCTCTCTCTCTCTCCTCTCTCCCCCCCCCACCCCCTCCTCCCCCCTCCTCCTCCCTCCCTCTCTCCCTCTCCATCTCTAAAAACGATTTCCGGGATATTGTATATAATTTGCGGGCGTCAGAGAGCCACTATCAATATGCGGGAGACTCCAGAAATTCCAGGAGAGGTGGGATGTCTGCACAGACCACAATTTGAAGGCACTTGGTTTGATTAAAATTAGAGCTGATGAAACTTTGGAGGTCTCACTGCAAACAATGAGACAGAGTTCAGAGAATGAAAGATGCCAATGGAATAGTATTGAAATCCTTCATGGCATATGAAGGTGATGTCATCCATATGAAGCCCCTTATTGGTACTCATCCCCTTTTGGTTGTTTCTTTTTGATACTTAAGAGGCGAAATACCACACTACTACTCATTGCTTAATAATTCCTTTCCTAGTAATATTAACTATCCCAGATATTCTAGAAAATAAGGAGACTCATTTATTTTCTAATCTACACTTTTCCAATCAGAACCTAGGAATAATGTTCAGTCTGCAGGTCCATTTACAGGTGGGTGTATTAAAACGACATTCAAATATCAACCAAATAACCTGTTGATTATGCCTTGTCAATTTAGAAGATTAGGGACTCTTTGGAATTAGGGCACGTTTGGCCTGGCACTATCTTAACCAAATATGTGAAAATACCTCTGACAATGGTTAGTGTTCTGACCTCTGGGTCATTATCTTAGGCCAGCATTCTCCACTGGAGATATGCCAGCTGACAATATTTTTGCCTATGATAGCTTTGCATTATTCCTTCAGAGATTGGCAGTATGCTGAAGTCATTTCTTAAATTGGATTTTGAGCTATTTAAATTTTTAATAGTCTGTTGTAGCTCTTAACGGTGGGAACAATTTAAAGCCCAACACAAAGCTTGGGAAGAACATAATGAGATTAATGATTCTTATCAGGAATTCATTGCAAATAAACGACGACTACCGACTAGGCAGGATGTCTGGCCACGTACAAAAAAGGTACTCTTCCAGATGTACAGCTCTGCTTTTACCTTCAGACTCTGTCTCACTGCTACAATGAACTGAATGCTGAAGTCGCTACACCTCTGGGAGATAATGAACTCTTCAAGAACAAGAGAAAAACTACAGTGCTGGAAATCCAAACAACTCACACAAATGCTGGAGGAACTCAGCAGGCCTGGCAGCATCTATGAAAAAATGTATGGTCGATGTTTCGGGCTGAGACCCTTTGGCAGGACTGGAGGAAAAAAAAGATGAGGAGGAGATTTAAAAGATGGGGGGGAGGAGTGAAAGAAACACAAGGTGATAGGAGAAACCTAAAGGGGGTGGGATAAAGTAAAGAGCTGGGAAGTTGATTGGTGAATGAGATACAGGGCTGGAGAAAGGAAGATCTGATAGGAGAGGACAAAAGACCATGGAAGTAAGGAAAGTGGGGAGAAGCAGTAGAGGGAGGCAGCAGGCAGGCAAAGGGATAAGGTGAGAGAGGGAAAAGAGATGGGAGTGGTGAGGTGGGGGTATTACCAGAAGTTCAAGAAATTGATGTTCATGCATCAGCTTGGGAGACTACCCAGAGGGAACATAAGGTGTCGTTCCTCCAACAAATGTGTAACCTCATCACGAGAGTAGAGGAGGCCATTGATTGACATGTCAGAATGGGAATGGGAAGTGGAATTAAAATGGGTGGCCACTGGGAGATCTTGCTTCTTCTGGCAGACGGAATGTAGGTGCTCGGCGAAGCGGTCTCCTAATTTACACCGGACACAGTAGATGACCCCTACAGACCCACAGGTGAAGTGTCGGCTCACCTAGAAGGACTGTTTGGGGCCCTGAATGGTAGTGAGGGAGGAGGTGTAGGGGCAGGTGTAGCACTTTGTTCCGCTTACAAGAATAAGTGCCAGGAGGGAGATCAGTGGGGAGGGACAAATGGACAAGGGAATCACGTAGGGAGCGATCCCCATGAAAGCAGAATGTTGGGGAGGGGGAGGATATGTTTGGTGGTGGGATCCCCTTGGAGATAGCGGAAGTTCCAGAGAATTATGTGCTGGATTCGGAGGCTGGTGTTCCTTTCAGGCTAGTGCCCTGTTAGTCACAGCAAAGTATTGATTATTATTTTATACTTAACATGGGTTCCAATGAAATATAGAATCTCACTCTTTCATATTTCAATTGTCGAAGATTTTAGAGTGCTACATTTAAAGTATTAAAAAAAACCCTTTCCTTTTAATCTTCCTTCTGCCTCCTGTATTTGTCCTCTGTAAGTTACTCAATATTGAATTTAAACTTCCTTTGTATGCTCTCACTATCTCAATCCTTCAGTCTGATTCAGTAAACAGCTACATGCTAGTTTATCCTGCTCACTCAGCTTTCAAATGCCCAGTGTTAGTTATAACCTTTGTTGGCAGCTCACGCTTTCAGCAGACTGGAGACAGTGCCAAATATCATTGCAATTCCTGTGCAAAGGGTCAATTTAACAAACAGCTAAGCCTCATATCCCTGTTTCAGGTGCAAATTCTAGATTTCAAAAATCTTTTATGTTCTGCCAAATATTAATAAAGTTCAAATGCAAAACATTAATTTGTAAGTACTCTGGTACATTTTATCATTTGATATTTTAATAACAAATAATGATAATGGAATGGATTGCCTCTGCCTTGTATGGAAATTCTCTGTCTACAGGTTGGCTTGACTTTTCTTCAAAAGGCACAGGATACATCAATGTTCCTCTCTTGATTTCACCTACCACCTTGTACGTCTTCCTCCCCTCCCTCCTACTTTCTTGCTTTAACTTCTCTTCTTTTTCAAGTCCTGATGAAGGGTCTCAGTCTGAAACATAGACTGTTTATTCTTTTCCATAGATGTTGCCTGGCCTGCTGAGTTCCTCCAGCATTTTGTGTGCGTTGCTTGGATTTCCAGCATCTGCAGATTTTCTCGTGTGTGAGGTAGCATTCATGAGATCAAAGTCCTTTCCGAAATTGAATGGCAGAGGGGAAGAAGCTATTCCTTAATCATTAAGTGTGTACCTTCAGGTTTCTGTACCTCCATCCTGATGGTAGCAATGAGAAGAGGGTATGTCCTGGGTGGTGGGGTCCTTAATGATGAAAGCTGCTTTTCTGAGGCACTGCTCCTTGAAGATTTCCTGGATACTACAGAGGTTGGTACCCATGATGGAAATGAATAATTTTACAATTCTCTGCAGATTCCTTCAATCCTGTGCATCGTAGATCATAGTTGGGAGCTTAACATTCAAGGATACACATTGTATTGAAAGGACAGAGGTGGTGAGATGTCTCTGTTCACAAAAAAATCAAATCCTTAGATGTGCATAGAGTTAAGGAACTGCAAAGTAAACAGATGCTGGTGGAAGTAATATACAGGCCTCCTAACAGTAGACTGGATATGGGATATAAATTACAACGGGAGAGAGAAGAGTATTGTAACAGAAAAGCAATACTATGACAGTGATGAAGGATTTCAATGTGCAGGCAGCTTGGGAAAATTAGGTCAGTATGTGATCTTAATGGAAGTAATTTGTAGAATGCCTATGAGATGGCTTTTTAGAGCAGATGTGGTTCAACCACCTAGGGTAAAGGCAATTCTGGATTAGATGCTGTGTACTGAACCAGATTTGATAAGGCAGTTTAAGGTATAGGAACCCTTAGGAGCCAGTGATCGTAATATGATAGAATACATCCTGCAGTTCGAGAGGGAAAAGATAAAGTCAGATGTATCAGTATTATAGTGGAGTAAGGGAATTTCAGAAGCATGAGAGAGGAACTGGTCAAAGTTGATTGAAAGGGGACACTAGAGGAATGATGGCAGAACAGCAATGGCTGGAGTTACTGTGGCAACTTGGAAAGTGAAGGAGAGATACATCCTGAAGATGAATTCTTCTTCTTCTTCTTCTGACTATCCATCCCATAGGATGATGAGGGTTGCATAGGTCCAGACCCAGGTTCTCGACATCCACTCCCGGATCCAGCAAGATGGCTGGGAGAAATTCCGTTGCAGTGAACAGCCAGACTAAGCAAGGGATGCCTTTTCCGCACTTCACGGCAAGTGTTTGCTAGTTGGCCGTTGACCCTACGAGAGAGTTCATCTGCCCTTTCACAGGTCTTGTTTTTCGTCCTATAGAGTATCTAGCCACCCTCCTCACCAGGCAAGACTGGTGGGGGAGCCGGTTTAGTTGCCGACCACCCGATCATGCGACAGGTAGCACTGGGTCACATGGTACCAGTAGCACTCAGACGAGTGACCTGACCTGATGATGAAGATGACGTAGTATTCTAAAGAGAGGATGAGGTAACTGTGGCTTACAAGGGAAGTTAAAGACACCAATAAAGCAAAAGGAAGGGCATATAATATAGCAGTGGGATGTTAAAGGATTGGAAGCTTTCAAAAAACCAAAAATAGACAACTAAAAAGCCATTAGGAGAGAAAAGATGAAATATGAAGGTAAGCCAGTCAATAATATAAAAGAAGATACCAGAAGGTTTTCTTTCAGATATATAAAGAGTAAAAGAGAGGCAAGAGTGGATATTGGACCACTGGAAAGTGACACTGAGAGATAGTAATGGTGAACAAAGAAATGACTGACAAACCTAATAAGCATTTTCACTGTGGAAGAAACCAGCCGTATGCTAACAATTCAAGAGTGTCAGGGGGCAGAAGTGAGTGTTGTTCCTATTACAAAAGAGAATGTGCTTGGGAAACTGAAAGATCTGAAGGTAAATAAGTCACCAGATGGACTACACCCTAGGATTCCGAAACAGGTGGCCGAAGAGTTTGTGGAGGCATTATTCATGATCTTTCTAGAATCTGTAGATTCTGGAATGGTTTTGGAGGACAGGAAAATTACAAATATCGTGCAACTCATTAAGAAGGGAGGGAGGCAGAAGAAAGGAAATTATAGGCCAGTTAACCTAAATTCAGTGGTTGGGAATATGCTGGAGTCCATTATTAATGATGAGGTTTTGGTGTACTTGTAGGAGCATGCTACAGTAGGCCAAAGTCAGCATGGATTCTTTCAGAGGAAGTCTTGCTTGACAAATCCATTGGAATTGTTTGAGAAAATAATAGGCAGGATAGAGTCAGTAGATGTTATTTGCTTGGATTTTCAGAAGGCCTTTGACAAGGTGCCAACCACAAGGCTCATTAACAAGATAGGAGCCCATGGTATTACAGGAAAGACACTAACATGGATAGAAGCTTGGCTCACTGGCAGGAGGAAAAGAGTGCGAATAAAAGGAGCCTTTTCTGGTTGACATCTGGTGACTAGTGGTGTTCCACAGGGGTTGTTATTGTCCCTGCTTCTTTATACAACATATTATACAACAATTTGGGTAACAGAATTAATGGGTTTGAGGCCAAGCTTTCAGATGATACAAAGATCTGTGGAGTGTTGAGGAAGCAGTGAGTCTTCAGAGGGATCTAAACAGATTGGGAGAATGGGCAAAGCAGTGATAAATGGAATATAATGTATGGTCAGGCACTTTGGTAGAAGGAAAAGAGGTGTAGATTATTTTCTAAATGGACAGGAAATTCAAAAGACAGAGGTGCAAAGGGACTTGGAAGTTCTTGTGCAGAATTCATTAAAGATTAACTTCCAGGTTAAGTCAGTGGTGAGGAAAGCAAATGTAATGTTAGCATTCATTTTGAGCAGGCGAAGAGTAAGGATCTAATTGCTGAGGCTTTATAAGGAATCGAGCAGCGTACTAGGAGTATTGTTTTGAGCCCCTTACCTAAGGAAGGATGTGCTGACATTGGAGAGGGTCCTGAGGAGGTTCACAAGAATGACTTCGGGAATGATTTTTAACATACAGATGACATTTGATGGCTCTGGTCTTTTACTCACTGGTGTTCAGAAGAATGACGGGGGATTTCATTGAAACTAATTGAATATTGAATGGCCTAGATAGAGTGGGACAGGCTAGGATCAGAGAGCACAGCCTCAGAATAGAGAGATGTCCACTTAGAATAGAGATAAGGGAGGATTTTCTTTAGCCAGAGTTTGGTGAATCTGTGGAATTCATTGCCATGGTTGGCTGTGGAGGCCCAGTCATTGAGAATATTTAACACTGAGGTTGATAGGTTCTTGATTAGATAGGGTGTCAAAGGTTATGGGGGGAAGGCAGGAGAATGGGGTTGAGAAGGATAATAGATCAGTCAAGGTGAAATGCGAAGCAGACTTGATCGTCCCTATGGCCTAATTCTGCTCCTATGTCTTATTGGCTTACAGGAGACTAACAAAGAATAAATGGGAAAATAATTAGAGTATGACAGCTTTAGTGGCATTGATAAAATATAGACATGTTGGGTGATTAAGTTTCACAGTTAAAGGTTTAATTAGATGTGGCTATACACAATGGAAGCTTCTCTACATATTGCCCTGTAATGTAACTATGTTGTATGTATTACTCTATGTAGATAAGATGATAATTCTGTATGTACAATGCTTCATATTGAACAGAACAAAACCATAATTACTCAATCATATACTGAAATTATACAGTACTATTTCAAACATAATTTTTATTCATAATGAAATCTCACCGATTTTTATTACCAAAAAACATTACACAATGACTGTTTAAAATACATTTTGGAAGCACTCTCATGAATTAAATATTTAATTTAAGGAAAGATAAACAGTCCTTTCTTAGACATAACAGTGAGGAGTGTAAGTGAATACAAAAGCCTCACCTTTGTGCAGATTGATCCTGTTACCGACTTGTGAAACTCTCCATTGATGAATATCTGCCAAGTAAAATAAACATCTCAATTTTATGGAAATTTCAACAATTTATTGCAAAATTGAAAATTATTTGTGCATATCAGAGGTCTATGCTTTAGAATACCATGAAATTGAAACGGCAATAGGTCCAGAATTAATTATTAAACACATAAATACTGTTGGAGGAAAGGAGGAGTGAGGCATGACTCTGCTTCAAATTCCTGAGGAAAAAAAAGTCAAGTTAGAAACCAATTAATCTTGGTTTCAGTAGAATGAGGGATGCAGCGAGGAGCATGCACTATGAATAATTTTTAAAAATAGGTAATTAGGAAGTTTAATCAGAGGAAGATGACCATAATGGCACAGATAGAATGTGGGTTCGAAAAAGTTCTCAGTTCTGTCCAGGTATGATAGTAAAACTAATTTTAAATTCAGAGTCATTAAGTTACACAGCATGGAAACTGTGCCTTTGACCCAACTTGTCCGTACTGACCAGGTTGCCTTCCTAAACTGAATCCATTCACCTGCATTTGGCCCAAATCCCACTATACCATTTCTAACCATGCACCTGTCCAAATGGATTTTAAACTTTGTAGTTATCGCCTGATCTACATAGAGTAATACATACAACAGTTACATTATAGGCCAATATGTAGAGAAGCTTCCATTGTGTGTAGTCACATCTAATTAAACTTCTACCATTTTCACTGGTAGCTTGTTCCACATAAAACACTAACCCCTGTGAGGGAAAACTTGCCTGTCAGATCCTCTTTGAATCTTTCCCCACACATCGGAAAACTCACCCTTCACGCTACCTTTGCCCTTCAAGATTTTATAAACCCCTATAATGTTACACTCCCTGCAGGAAGATTAGTCCCAGCCTATCCAGTCCTCACTTCACTACTCAAGCCTTCCACTCTCTGCAACATTCTTGTGAATCTTTTCTGTACCTTCTCTAACTTAATCACATTTTTCCTGTAGCATTGCAACCAGGACTGTATGAAATAAATCCATGGTGTGTTTTCACCAATGCCTCATCCAGCTATATCATGAATTCTAAACTCATATACTCATGCTTTGTCCAAATAAGCTAAGTGTAGGAGCCATGCATTTGTTCTCTATGTGCTGTACATTGATTTTGTTTATTATAGTAACTAGTCACATGAGTGGAGGCATGATAAAAGTGAAGGGAATAACTGAAGGATTCATGCTTTGTTCTTGGCAGTTTTTTGCTTGGGACTGGCAGATATCGTATCTTTTGCTGACCACTCAAGATCACTCGATAACATTCAGATATGCTTAGCTTACGCTTGGGTATTCTTAAATTTCATTGCTTCAAGATTGTATGCTTGTTCATTGCTAATAAAGGATTGCATACATATTCCTCAACTTTTGAAGCAATCATTACAGAAGCTGGGGGCGCGCCATGCAAGTTTACAGGTCTATGAGGTTGCTGAATGCAGCGACAAGTGTTTTGGTTTAGCCACTACAATAAGTATTTCATACGGCTTCTTCACCAACATGTTTACCTGTGTCCCCACTTTCAGGGAACTATGTACTTGTACTCCCAAGTCTCTCTGTCTACAACACTCTCTTGCCATTCACTGTGCAAGTCTTGCACTGCATTAATTTTCCAAAATCCATCACCAATTAATTAAATAAGACCCTTACCTTAATTAAATTTCATCTGCAATTCTATGGTTTACTCTCCCAGTTAAACTAGATCCTGTTGTGATCTTAGGCGATCTTCCTCAATATCCATCCCACAACCAACTTTGGTGACATCTGCAAACTTACTAATAATGCCACTTATATTTTCATCCAAATCATTAATTTGCTGTATATGGCAAACAGCAGGTAACCCAGCATTGATCCCTGTGGTAGATCACTTGTTGCAGGTCTGAGAAACAGCCCTCTACTTCCACCCTCTGACTCCTCCCACCAAGGCAATCTTGCATCCAATTCGATTGGCTAAATCTCCCCAGATCCCATATGATCTAACCTTTCCAATCTGCTAACTTGTGGGATCTTGTCAAAAATCTAGCCAAACTCCACATAGACTGTGTTTACTGTCCTGTTATGCTTAATCCTTTTGCTCATCTTTTCCAAAAACACACTCAAATGCTTGAGATATAATTTCCCACACATAAAGCCATCTGTCCCTAAGCAGTCCTTGTATAGAGATCCTTTCATTTAATCTCTCCTTCAGTAACATTCTCACCACTAATATTAGGCTCAACAGCTTGTATTTTTCTGGCTTGCTTTTGCAGTTCAACATTTTTCTGTTTTCTGGTACCACATCTATGGATAAGGAAGATACAAACACCTCCATCACAGTCTCAGCAGTTTATTCCCTTGCTTCCAATAGCATTTTAGGATTCACTTGGTCAAGCTGCAGGGATTTAGCTACCAGTATATGCTCAAGACTACCAATCTCATCTCTTTCATTAACACCAGTATGTTTCAGAACATCACTGTTCTCTTCCCTGAACTCTGCAGTTTCCATGACATTCCATGACCAGACATAAAAAACTCCTATTACACAATACATGAAATTCCAGAACAATATGTTAGAATATAAGGAGCACTTACTGAGGTTTGAATTGATATTTGGTTTTGTTTTAATTTGCCATACTTGAGGGAAGGTTGCATCACTAATTCAGCATTTGCCTAGAATAACTCATTTGGCATTGCTCTGTGATCCAAGGTCAATAAAGACAATGCAGATGGCTCCTTCTCAGGAGAGGCATAAGAAACTACAGATGCTGGAATCCGGAGCAACAAACAAAATGCTGGTGGAACTCAGCAGGCTTGATAGCATCTGTTGAGAGAAATTACCTGAAATGTCAACTATTACCCTGCTCAGATGTTGCATGGCTCATCGAGTTCCTACAACATGTTGTTTGCTGCTCCTTTTCTACAGAAGCAGAACCCCTAACATTATTACCAGTTGGTCACAACTAATATTACGTTGATCATCCAACGTCTTAAACCTGAGTCAACTAAGTTGGACTAATGTGAAATAATAATAAATTCATTTTCATTGGCAGCCTGCTTCCTTAAAACATCAATATTCTAGCCTATTAGTTTCCATTTTTCTAAAATCTAAGATTTAAATAATTCAAACTATTTTGCATGTCTCGGTCCCTACGTACTCTGTAACCTTGAACAAATGTTCCATTGCTGCATCCCATTTCATCCATCGAAGGCTTCTCCCAGACAACCATCAAGCCATTCTGGCCGACTCTGTCAGTAATGCGCACTAAGCCAACTGGAGCAGGAGGTTCTGGAGAAAAGAAGGCAGTATAAAACTTGTGAATAAAACAGAACCTCTGTAAATCAAGTGAACTATCCTAGACTCAGCTGTTAGAAGAATATTTTTTAAAAGTTACATGCTCACTGACAACTGATGACATACTTTTCCCTGAATGCATTGTTAACTTGGTTTACTTTTTGCACCATATGATGCTTTTAGCAACTATAGATTTGATCTACATCTACTAAGTATGAGGAGCCACAGGCTAGGTAACCCTGCTGAGTTTGCTGGATCAGTAGTAGTACTGCACTGATCCAGAAGATGGTCATAACTAAGACCATAGTTTCAGGAGCAGAATTAAGCCATTTGGCCCATCGAGTCTGCTCTTCTATTCCACCATGGCTGATCCTGGATCCCACTCAACCTCATACATCTGCCATCTCTCCATAACCTTTGATGCCCTGACCAATCAAGAAACTATCAGATTTTCGCTTTAAATATACCCAGGGTCTTGGCCTCCACAGCTGTCTGTGGTGGAGAATTCCATAGATTAACTACTCTCTGGCTAGAAAAGTCACTCCTTACCTCTGTCCTAAAGGGCCGCCCCTCAATTTTGAGGCTGTGCTCGCCAGTTCTGGACACACCCAGCATCGGAAACATTCTCTCCACATCTACCCTAACTAGTCCTTTCAACATGCAGTTAGTGTCAATGAGATTCACCCCCCCCCCCCAATTCATCTAAATTCCAGTGAGCACAGGCCCAAAGCTGCCAAAAGCTCCTCATATGTTAACCCCTTCATTCCCGGAATCATCGTTGTGAACCTCCTCTCGACTCTCTCCAATGACAACACATCCTTTCTGAGCTATGAGGCCCAACACTGTTGACAATACTCCAAGTGCAGCCTGACTATAACTCTCTGAATACTTCTCCAATGGCAATCTGTTGGAGCACAGTTTAGTGAGAGTTGGACTGAGCAGCTCAGTGTGGAAAGGGGCTAAGTCTGTAAAAAAAAAGTAAACATTTATTTCAAGGGTCCATTCTGCCTCCAGAGTCTGCCCCACCACTTGAAAATTCCAAATTTATTAACTATCCAGTTGCATTGTTTTTCCATCACAAGTCTAATAAGAGATAGGAAGAGCCTCCACTCCTATATAACCAACTGGAAATTTTTGGAAAAATTAGAATCGGAATCAGATTTAATATCACCAGCATATGCTATGAAATTGGTTAACTTTCTGATTGTTGTACAATATAATACATGATAAATATAGAAAGAAAAACTGAAATACAGTAAGTATATATTAAAATAGTTACGTTCAAATAAGAAGTGCAAAAAACAGAAATAAATAAAAAAATAAGTTCTCATCAGACTGGTTATCACAAATCAGGAAAAAGTCTAGTCAATTAATGAATTGAAAATGATAAATCTTACATACAGATGAGAATGAAACAATTTATTTGCAGTCTATCCCCAGCACATCCCTAAGTTGTGTTGGTTACTAATGCAGATGATGCACTTCACTGTACCTTTTGATGTACAGGTGTTCCCCCGCTTTCGAAAGTTCAATTTATGCCACTTTGCTTTTATGAAAGATCTACATTAGTACCTGTTTGTGCTAACTGAAAGAAATCCAAAGGGGATTTTTGCTTTTACGAAAAAAGGCGCCCACTTTAAACTTGCATTTACCCCGAGAAAGACTACCATGACCGTGAAGACTTGCGCGGGCAGGTGTGTGCGCATGTATGCACATGCCAATTTTTTTCCTACAAATTGGTTTTGGCTAAATCTTCCCGATTCTGATAAGTGAAAGTATACTGTACATACATTAATTCTACTTTATAAAGGCTGTGTATTTATCACATCATATCTGCTTTTGCTATACGTTCGTGTTATTTTAGGTTTTATGTGCTATTTGGTATGATTTGGTAGGTTATTTTTTGGGTCTGGCAACGATCATGAATTTTTTCCCATATAAATTAATGGTAATTACTTCTTCGCTTTAGCTTTACACCATTTCGACTTACAAAAGGTTTCATAGGAATGCTCTACTTTCGGATAGCGGAGGAAACCTGTACATGTATTAAAATACTGAAACTGAATCTGAAAAAAATTACCTTGTTCCATCTTTGAATGTCGCCATTCCCCAGACGGATGCTGCTTGCTGTGCTCTTCATGATTTGATGCACATCTATCTGACAGGTTGCCAGTTGCTGTCAATCCGACATGTGTGTCGCTCTCTCTCGAGGTCATTATGCTTTTTAAGTCACTTGCATCATTGTATGCCTGGTCATATGGCATCTCAAAGCAATCCTCAGAACTGCAATAAAATTGCTCAGCAAACTTTGACGGGCACAGTTGTTCCTTCCCCTTTTCCGTAGCTTGCTTTTGAGCCTTAAAGTTAGAATATTCCATTTCATTATGTAACCTTGATACACTGAGCTGAGAAGTACGTATAGCAGGAGTGGATAGTGAATCAGGACTTGCTTTTGTGGAGGTCACCTACAGAGGGAATATGATTCACATTAGAAGATGAGGAACAATGACTGAAGTAGGCCAAACAATCCATTGAGAGCGCTCTGCCATCCAATAAGGTCATAGCTGATCCGATCTTAGGCTCAACACTATGGTCTCCCTCTCTTCCCATATTACTTGCCTCTTTGTAATTGAAATCTCATTAACTAAGGTATTTTATAAAGATTCCAGTAACAAGACCTTAGGTATCTTAAATATGTAATATCATCAGGTTAGTACCTGATGATATTACATATTTAAGATATGGTTTTAAGATAATTCACATTAAACTGGTTGCATCAAGCAGTCATTCAATCAGAAACAGAAGGGTGACAGTCCATAAATGCCTCTGAACAATATATTGGGCTATGCCTAAATTTAGTTGTCACCTTGATTAACTGTATTAACTGTTATCATCTTTAGCTGTATTTAATTGATCAGCTTTTTGGTGAAGGGTTTTACTTATCCATTGAAAGAAATGACTCACCTCTGTCTTTGACATCATGAATAATTCTAAACTTCATGAATCTTGACACCTTAAATATCACTTTCCAAAAGCCTTTGTTGCCTATAATTTCAAGGCCATCTGTATCCTATATACCTCCAATCAAACACCACTTCTTTTACTAATCCATCTCTTCCCCTATGCTTCACACTCTGTCCTCCTGATCCTCCCAAAATTATTTACTTCTTTTATCTGCATTCAGAGATACAAAGTGGAACAGAGCTGTCTGACCTGACAAGCTGCACAGCCCAGCAGCTCACCTGTGTAACTCTGGCCTAATCACTGGTCAATTCACATTGACCAATTACCTACTGGCTGGTAGGCCTTTCGATTGTGGAAGAAAACTGGAGCACACAGAATTTACCCAGGTGGTCACAGGGACGAACATACAAACTCCTGAGAGATGAGGTCAGAATTGAACTCTGAACTCTGCACCCTGATCTGTAATAGCTTCGTACTAACCATTACACTTCCATGCACAAAGACCTAATCAGTGCTGGCTTCAATACTCACAAGTTTCCTTTCTCAATTTCACATATACCACTTCCTTTTTTTTGTAATTTATTTTTTTAATTGAAGTTCATCATCAAACATTTCCATAAGATGTATTTCAGACATTGTACATATATACACGTATACCACTTCCAATCCCTCTTAAATTCTTCTAAATTACAGTCACCATCTTCAAAAAAATGTGCTTTCATCAATGCCCATTTCTAAACTTATTTATTCCCCAAGACTATAAACAAATCACCATCTCACATATACACTCTTACATTCCCAGAACTTTCCACAGCATCAAGTCTGGAAAGCTTATAAACAAATAAAACATGAATGCACTTCAGCATCACTGTTTCTTCTCATCTCGTTAGGTTTCTTTCCTGTTAGTGACACACTTGATCATTTAGCCTCCCTGCCTGGGTGCATGTCCGTGTGCCATATCCTGGTGATGTGACAGGTACCGTCTCCACTGAAAACGGTTATATCATCTACATACTAATGCCTGCTTTAACCCATCCATCTGTCTTGTTTGATTCTTCATACTTCAGTAGCCGTCAGCTAAACAGAGTCATGTCTTACAGTGAGATTACCATTCTCTCAACTCCATTTTCACTTGTCTTTTGCTGTTTTCTGCCACGTTATTTAGCATATTTGCCTACTCCATTCCATTGTTTACCTGTATTCAGTGCAGAATATCTCCCTTTCTGCTTCAGGATCATAGCCTTCATGGTCATGCAAAGCAGACAGGAACCTACTGTTCCTTCATTGATTCCCACACTAGAATCTCCACCTTTCACACAGAATTTTGCTATTTTTCCTAATATTGACCTTTTGATTTCTTCTGCTCACCACCCCTGCCCCCAACTTCCTCCTACTCTGGTTTGCAGTAAGACCTTTGTCTTGTCTCTACTATCCATGGAAATTAAACTATGATGACACTAGATATAGGAAATAAGTATTGGATTGTTCTAGGTAAGATACAATTCAGAGAAGTTAATGATGAAAAGTTATTTGTTGAGATAACATAAAAGTAGAAACTCCTTGTTTAGTTATTAACACAGCAACACATATGCTATTGTCTTTCACAAGTTGTTTAGCACCATCCATATGGTAAACACTTATAATTACAGCTGTAACAAACACCACTTTTACTTGTATAATTCTGCACTTTGTTTAACAAAATTAACAGTGACTAAGAGTAGTCCCAGCAGCAGCTGAACACTCATGTGGCAAATCTATGTGTCAACTATTGAGGTTTAGGTGCTTCCTCGGTCAGCAGGGACACGTGATGCTCGGGAGTGAAGGGTTTTCTGGTGATTCACGGCTTGCTTCACAATCTACCGACGACAAGCTGCTTATAATAGATGATCACGAGGGGCAGACTGAAGAGGAAGGTGAGGAGGAATAGCATCAGAAACAAGGGAAAATCTGTTGATGCTGGAAATCCAAGCAATACACACAAAATGCTAGAGGATCTCAGCAGGTCAGGCAGCATCTATGGAAAAGAGTGAACAGTCGATGTTTCGGTCCAAGACCCTTCCTCAGGAATAGCATCAGAGGCTTTCAGGTATTTGGCCTGCACGTGGAAAGGGTACTCACTGCCCTATAATATTACAGAACCATTGAGTGATGAGACCTAACATCAGACTCAGTGCACAGTCCGTACATGATGTCCCTGTTGCTATTTCAGGATGCAGTAAATAATACATCATTTATTTACAATCCTTCTAACGCCTTCCCTATGAAGATCACAGTAAAATAAAGAACAGATGCATCAATCCAGAAGGAAGATCTTTATGCAACTCAAAATAAGCTTCCATTTTACAGTATATTTTATTTTTATTTGTAATTTGAATACTGTAGCAAGCAAACATCAGCTCTAAGCAATCCGATGTATTTGTGTTGTTTTCTAAATAGCTTACTAGGTCCTTGCAAAGCTAATAATCCACTTATTGAAATCAACATCTGAAAAATTAAGTAACAAAGTAATTCAAGTGTCACAAAATCATAGAAATCTCAGCCTCCAAAGAATTCCAGTATTAGCCTCTTATTATTTTCTGCTAGTCTGGGGTCTTACAGGCTTGCTAAAGTTATACTGCTGGAGACTGACACTGATGATTGATGGCATGGTGTAGCAAAATTTCAGCTTTGCAATTCCCCGAGGTACCAAATGAGGTCCAAGATCTTTCCCAAAGGGGGAAGCAGAGAGAAAATAAAATCTGAACCACTATTTCTTTCAAATTTTATTTGTTGTTTGCCTTCAATCTTGAAGCACAATTAAAGATTTTGACATTTCAGAATTACTGACCTGGTATTTATGACTCTGCGGTTGCCTCATTGCTTTGGTTTTCCCTGGACTGCTCATTCTGCAACTTGGCAGATGATGAAGTTTGTCCATCTCCTCAACAAAAGCAACTGGAACCAATCCCAGTCTCCCGTTTACTTCAGCAGGGTACATCCCGTGGCTGTCTGCCATCCCAGTGACATACACAATATCTCCAGCAGATAGACTCAGCTAAAGAGGGGAAAAATTACATTTCATGACATCTCATAATAAAGCCTATTGTTGTATTCATTTAAATACAGTCTGAGGTTAAATTTAATTAGCTAAGTGGCAGCTGAAAACAACAGGCATTTTCTTTTGTAGTGTGTAGCTCATAAAATTAGCTGAAATCTTCCTTTCCGAGACAGAAGAAGAAAACCCCTTACTGCTCTGAAGATCCCTGTGAAGAATATCCTCAAGGCTCTGAGCTGAAGATCTGCAGTTGAACTGGGAGCTATGAAGTAAAGTGTTGAATCAGAATTCTAAAAACTGAAGACTGCCTTTTAAGCAATTCAGTTGTAAAATTATTCTTTTGTAGAGCAAACGGAGCCTTTGTGTGGTACGCAAAAGAATTTAATCTAAAAATCAAATATTAATCTGAGTGGATCCTTTGTGTAGAGGTCACTCATCTTCAAAAATGTGTATATAGTCCTCTATCTGCTCGAGTTGCATGCGGTTGGAGTGTGGGGTGTACGTACAAAATTGATATGCACATTCCAAGGTTGAGAGCAGAACAGGCCACTCACATAGATGCAGATCTTGGCAATAGTTATTTGATAGGCACCAGCCTATCCAGTCAGTAGTGAAAAGTCAGAGGCATTAACCTTCTGGAAGGTAAAAGTTGCTTTAGAATTTTTCTTCGTGTTTGCTCCCATCCCAGCCCTCACTCCCACCTTCTGACAGCAATTGCTCCTCTGGATGTCGGTCTCTGACATCGTGCTTCTCTGTCCTCTTCAATGGCCCTTCACCCAATCACATCCCTGGACTTCCCTTACCATCTGGCAGTGTGTCCAACCTCTCATGTCCTGATCTTCAATCTCCTGATACCTTATGCCTGATTCTCAATGTCCCTGACCTTTCATATTTTGGTCTTCAATCTAACCATCTTCATTGATCCAATGTTGAATGCCTCTGCCTTCCAATTCCTACCCTTCATTGCTTTCCCCACTCCCCCCCCCCCTCCAATCTGGTTTTCACTAGCTTGGGCCTTCATTCCACTGCATTCAATGTCCCTGCCTTCAGCCATCTGGTCTTCAGTGCATCAGTTCCCTTCTGTTGGCCGGAAAGAACTGCAATCTACAAATCAATGAATTCGAATGAATCAAGACAGTGGAAGCAGACAGACCAATTGTCTTTGTTCTTGCCATGTTCTTGTCAAAGTTCAATCTTTAGGTGTTAATATTGAAGTAGTAAAATGGATTCAACAGTGGCTGGATGGGAGATGCCAGAGAGTAGTGGTGGATAACTGTTTGTCAGGTTGGAGTGGTATGCCTCAGGGATCTGTACTGGGTCCAATGTTGTTTGTCATATACATTAATGATCTGGATGATGGGGTGGTAAATTGGATTAGTAAGTATGCAGATGATACGAAGATAGGTGGTGCTGTGGATAATGAAGTAGGTTTTCAAAGCTTGCAGAGAGATTTAGGCCAGTTAGAAGAGTGGGCTGAAAGATGGCAGATGGAGTTTAATGCATATAAGTGTGAGGTGCTACATTTTGGTAGGAATAATCACAATAGGACATATATGGTAAGTGGTAGGGCATTGAAAAATGCAGTAGAACAGACTAATCTAGGAATAATGGTGCATAGTTCCCCGAAGATGGAATCTCATGTGGATAGGATGGTGAAGAAAGCTTTTGGTATGCTGGCCTTTATAAATCAGAGCATTGAGTATAGCAGTTGGGATGTAATGTTAAAATTATACAAGGCATTGGTAAGGCCAAATTTGGAGTATTGTGTACAGTTCTGGTCACTGAATTATAGGAAAGATGTCAACAAAATAGAGAGAGTACAGAGCAGATTTACTAGACTGTTACCTGGGTTTCAGCACCTAAGTTACAGATAAAGGTTAAACAAGTTAGGTCTTTATTCTTTGGAGCATAGAAGGTTGAGGGGGGACTTGATAGAGGTATTTAAGATTATGATGGGGATAGATAGAGTTGACGTTGATAGGCTTTTTCCATTGAGAGAAGGGGAGATTCAAACAAGAGGACATGAGTTGAGAGTTGGGGGGCAAAGTTTAGGGGTAACGCGAGGGGGAATTTCTTTACTCAGAGAGTGGTAGCTATGTAGAACGAGCTTCCAGTAGATGTGGGACAGGCAGGTTCGATATTGTCTTTTAAAGTAAAATTGGATAGGTATATGGACAGGAAAGGAATGGAGGGTTATGGGTTGAGTGCAGATCGGTGGGACTAGGTGAAAGTAAGCATTCGGTATGGACTAGAAGGGCCAAGATGGCCTGTTTCTGTGCTGTAATTGTTATATGGTTATAAAAAGGGGGAATGTGACCAGACCAAGATTACCGTGGGCTGAACAATTATGCCTAACTTGTATATTGTTAACATCTAATTAGTACATTAGGTACTAATAGGCTTCCACTAGAAAGAGAAAAACATATGAAAAATACAAAAAGTTCTATGTTATGCTACAAAGATCATGCTTAGAACCCAGTACTTGCCAACATTTCAATTACCCAGTCATTGACCAGCTGGCCTGAGCAGTTTTCAATTCATTCAGCAGATTTTCTGATTTATAAGGGCATATTTTTGTGCAGCATGAGGAACATAAACAAACCACATGTTTATCCCTCACCATTGCATTTCATCATTATGCATCACAATTCATCACAAGAAAATTATTTTAGCTGCTTTGTGGAAACAAGGTGGGCTGAGGATAAAGAAATACTGGTCACTGTTAATTTTCCTTTTGTAGGAGTGGCGTAATAGGGTTAATAAGATGGCACTGTTGGAAGCCAGTGTCGTCCTGAACCCCTTACTAGCTTTGTTCCGTGTGGTTATAAAGAAGGACTTGAGGAAACTGAAGGAGTAAACAGGGAATTACTTACCACTGGCAGCACAGTGTGGGGCATGTTAGGATTAGGGTGATAGTCAGCAGTGGCCACACATGCCCTGTGGGTCAAAGATGTTCTGTAATCAACAAAGCCTTGGCTTCCATGAGAGACAGAGCTTGAAAAACAAGGACTGAAACCTAAAATTAATATATAGACAACAACTCTTCAATATAAATGCCTAATTTAATTCTATTTTTCAATGTGTATTTTTTTATGCCTTCCAGAAACATAAAATAGTTTCATGTCAGTTATTTTGTGTATTTTAAATACTGAAAAGCTGCCTTTTAAGGTAAGAAATCTGTTCCACTCTAAACAACAACCACACCTAAGTTTACAGTGCCCTGGTTGGTGATGTAATGGAGAGTAGCCCATCTGAATGCTAAAGCAAAATACTACAGAATCTGGAATTCTGAAATAAAAGCAGCAAATTTTGGAAATAATCAGCAGGGCAGTTAGTGCGCAGAGAGCAAGCATCATCAATCTGAAATATAAATGCTGTTTCTCTGCCCAACATGGTCTGTTTTATTTTAGTTCTAGATGCTACCTGGTGCTGAAACTGATTATCTACAGACAACAGAGGTGGCAGTGAAAGAATCAGATAGAAATGAGATTAAATGAGGCAGGGAGGTCTTAGGCCAAAGGTTGATGATGGTCGGCCAAAAGCTTTGAGTATGAATACTGCACATCATTTAGAAAGCAAACGGGTTTATCCAAGCTTGGTTTCAGAAGGGGCTGTATGTCTGACAAGCACATGCACAGTCAGAATTAGCCTTCAATCAGAGTGCGTCCTGGGCCTGAAGGTAGGGAAAATGGAGCCGTATACCGGATGGTCTGGAAGAGAAATAGAGCTCTGCTCATATGATCAGAAGCAGAGGAGAAAGAAAGAAAAATTAAGCTAACGATCAGACTAGTCGGGTCAATGATTGGCCAAGGATTGGGAATGGAAATAAGGTAAAATCTGGAAGAGGGGCACTGCAGATTGAGGCCTTCAACATGAGTCTTGGGTGAATTCTGCAGTTCGGTGGTTATGCTGCTGGAGTGGGAGGAATTGATGAGAGTACTGGGAATCACCTCAAGTAGATCCATTGTTGCACTGGGAAGGTCGAATTTTCCTGGGAATGACCATTGTTGGTTGGTCTGGGATAACTTAGACCAAGTTCCCTGCAGCACTCTAGAGGGAGTAAAGTATAACAAAGCATCTCATATTTTCCTACATGGAAATTATAATCCTAATATGTGCAAATTGACACAAAAATAGCTATGCACTAGAAAAGATATTTGATCGATCCATAGAGAATTACCTGGTAGGTAGTATGCACGGAGGGATTCTATATTTACACATGTATCTGGATCCTCAAATGTACACCAGCCATATTTCACACATCATTTGTTTTTGAGTATCAACAGGTATGTTTAATTAGATTTTTGCATAATTTTCATGCTATTAATTAATTAAAATAGTGTTATGAAATAACTTATCACTTTAAAACTTTAAAAAAAGGTGTTTTAAAGTCTCTGGTCATCTGAGATATTTAGAAATAGTGAAAAGATCTTCTGCGAACACAGGCAGACCAATTCAGCCCAAAATCCCTGTCTACTCTATGAAAGAAAATAATTTCAAATGCAAAATCCTGACAACTCAATGCAATCGAATTTCTAGCTTTGTATATTTTCTCATTGCTATGCATATTAGCTTGTTGGTGAGAGGCAACAAGTGGGAATAAAGGGAGCCTTTTCTAGTCAGCTGCCAGTGACCAGTGGTGTTCCACAGGGGTCTGTGTTGGGACCAGTTCTTTTTACGTTATATGTCAATGATTTGGATGAGAGAATTGATGGTTTTGTTGCAGAGTTTGTGATGATACGAAGATAGGTAGAGGAGCAGGTAGTTTTGAGGAAGTAGAGAGTCTACAGAACGACTTAGATTAGGAAAATGGGCAAAGAACTGTCAGATGGAATACAGTATCGGGAAATGTATGGTCATGCACTTTGGAAAAGGGATCTGGGAGTCTTTGTGCAGGATTCCCTAAAAGTTAATTTTTAGGTTGAGTGTGTGGTGAGGAAGGCAAATATGATGTTAGCATTCATTTCAAGAAGACGAGGGAGGGAGGGAGGAAGGAAGGAAGGAAAATAAAAAAAATTGGATGGGTATATGGACAGGAAAGGAATGAAGGGTTATGGGCTGAGTGCAGGTCGGTGGGACGAGGTGACAGTAAGCGTTCAGCACGGACTAGAAGGACCTAGATGGCCTGTTTCCGTGCTGTAATTGTTATATGGTTATATAAGCAAGGATGTAACATTGAGACTTTATAAAGCACTGATGTGACCTCACTTGGAGTATTGTGAGCAGTTTTGGGCCCTTTATCTTAGAAATGATGTGCTGAAACAGGAGAGGGTTCAAAGGAAATTCACAAAAATGATTCTAGGATTGGATGGCTTGTCATATGAAGAGTGTTTGATGGCTCTAAGCCTGTATTCACCAGAATTCAGAAGACTGAGGGGTGACCTCATTGAAACCTATCAAATGGTGAAAGGCCTTGATAGAGTGGATATGGAGAGGATATTTCCTATGGTGGGAGTGTCTAAGACCTCAGAATAGATGAGGGTCCTTTTAGAACAGAGATGACGAGGAATTCCTATAGCCAGAGAGTAGTGAATCTGTGGAATTCATTGTCACAGGTAGTTGTGGAGGCCAAGTCCTTATGTATATTTAGACCAGAGGTTGATATGTTCTTGATTGGTCAGAGCATGAGGGGATACAGAGGAAGGCAGGAGATTGGGGCTGAGGGGAAAAATGGATCAGCGATAATAAATGGCAGAGCAGACTCGATGGGCCAAATGGCTTAATTCTGCTCGTATATCTTATGGTCTTAGTTACATGTATAGAACAAAAATCTCAACCCAACCAACACCTGGCTGAATAGTTTAATCTGAGCCAGGACAGCCATTTATAAAACAAATCATTCAATAATACTATATTTTCATATACATCAATATTTTGAAATAAATTTTACACTGAACATTGTTGCTTCTTTTCCATTCCCCTTACAGCTTAGCACTGAGAAAGTTAAAATACATCTAAGACAGGCTGTACATGTAACTCCCAGCTACCCAATACATCAGAGTAATGCGATAGCTGAACTATTCTTTCAAAGACTGAACAGGAGCAAACTTTTTCTGGAAATTAGAAAAGAGTTAATTCATTAAGGAAACATGAGTAAAAGGGAGGGCTTTAAAGGGTGGTGTAAGAAATTCTGGTAGGAGTGAAGTTAGAACATTAGGCTATGAATACAAGACATAAGGCTAAAAGAAATCTTTAACAGAAGTATTAATGCATTACCCAAAACACAATCTCAGCTAAATTCTGAAAAAGATGACTGCTCTTCTCCTATTGGATTCCCCCTCCTCCAGCCCTTTATCTCTTTCACCAAACAGCTTCTCAGGTCTTTATTTCACCTCTCCTCTCTCCCGGATTCATCTATCACCTACTACTCGAATTTCTTCCTCTACTCCCCCCACCTTCTTACTCTGGATTCTCATTTTCTTTTCTCCAGTCCTATTGAAGGGTCTCAGGACCATACTCTTCTCCACAGATGCTGCCTGGCCTGTTGAGTTCTTCCAGCATTTTGTGTGTGTTGCTCTGAAACCTGTGGTGCTTTTGTGCCCTATACCACTCAGTATCACACTAAAAAAAGGATATATCCCTACTTTTGAAGCAGAGCATAGCACCTTTAACTAGCACGACTTTTCTTCCTCAAAACATGACTCTTTGAGCCCCAGATGTTTTTAGAAGGGTTATACATAGTGCAAATGCAAGCAGGCTTCTTCTCTTGAGGTTGGGTGGGACTACAACCACAGGTCATAGGTTAAGGGTGAAAAGTAGGAAGATTCAGGGGAACATAAGGAGAAGCTTCTTCACTCAGAGGGTCATGAGAGTGTGGAATAAGTGGTGCATGTGAGCTCGATTTCAACACGAGGGGGTATTTCTTTACTCAGAAAGTGATAGCTGTGTGGAATGAGCTTCTTGTAGAAGTAATAGAGGCCAGTTCAGTTGTGTCATTTAAGGTAAAATTGGATAGGTATATGGATAGGAAAGGAGTGGAGGGTAATGGGCTGAGTGCGGGTAGGTGGGACTAGGTGAGATTAAGAGTTCGGCACGGACTAGGAGGGCCGAGATGGCCTGTTTCCATGCTGCAATTGTTATATGGTTATATAAGAGAAGTTTGGACAGGTACATTGATAGTAGGGGTGTGGAGAGCTAAGATCCCAGTGCAGGTTGATGCGAGTAGGTAGTTTAAATAGTTTTGGCATGATCTAGATGGGCTGAAGGGCCTGTTCCTGTGCTGTACTTCTCTGTGACTATAAAAAGTTTTGAAAACTTTTTCAATAATTTAAAGAATATAGCTTGAACCATATATGTAAATGAGTGAAATGCACTAATGAAGAGGGAAATGTTCTTGTACTAAGATAATAAATATACAAAAAATACTCTGGCTATTGACTGCTCAGAAGTTATTCTGCTTTATGCTTCACTTAGTCAAACTTGTTTATCTCATCATACCTCAGGGATGGAGTAAAGTTGCTTTAATTGCTGAATAGAGACACAAGAGACAGCTACTGCAGGAATCTGGAGCACAATAAAATGAATTGCTGGAGAAAGTCAGTGGGCCAACCAGCATCTATGAGGGTGGGGGGGGGGGAGGTGGTAGGAATTAAAAATGTTTCAGGTTGAGACCTTGCATAGATACTGCTCAACCTGTCAAGATCCACTAGCAACTTGTTTTCAATCTCTGAATAGATTAGTTACACAGCTGCTAACATTTCATTTCATTTGCCATAGAATAATGCAGCCTAACCAATTTGTAACCATGGTATTATTTCCTGAAGGATCTGAGGGAGACTCAGCTATCTACAGTTCTTCACTGGTAGGTAGACCTTCAGAATCTTACAAAGCAATGTACAATGCTTTCCAACGCGCAGGAATGGGTGACCTCAGGGAATAGGTTACCTCTCTGGCCTGGCTCAGTAATGACAAGTGGAATGGCATTATGTGCCATTAGTTACAGAGGGGGCAGGTGGATTAAGGAAAATTATCAGTCACTGTCAACCCTCATTGTTGATTACATACATATAAATTCCAACTATTCATTTTGAACTAAATTTGAACTAAGCTTCTTTTTATAGAGAGGATGATTTTTCTTTAATGTATTTAAAATACCCATTACTGACCTTGATCTTGTTTAGAAATTCCAGCTGGTGATGAATTATTGTTCAAGTTTCGCTAAAACAAAGGACCATAATTAAGTTAGGGAAGATTATAAGTCAAACTGCCCTTTTCTACATGATTTGGGAGACTTTGTTCTCTTACCCAACCCATCCTGAATGGAAAGAATATAACTAGTAGGGAGGAAAATAAAGATTTGCACTGATGTGGCATTTTATGCATCGCTTTTCCAGAGATCGTGAAAGACTTTACAGACATGAAACTTTTGAAACATATTTACTGGTCTACTAGGTCAAAAATTTACCGGAACATATATCTTTCCTCTGGAAAATAGAAAAACATCAGTTTTCTATTATTAAGGGACTATCTAGTTGTAAAAAAAAATCACTCCCTACTTGTACATAGTTCTTTCCTTTTGCTTGTTTTTTCTTTCCACTCTTTTCTATTAGTGTATACCTCAGATAAATACTTTGTGGAGATTTTGTGATATATATGATTATATGATATATATGTACAATGTCTGAAATACATCTTATGGAAATGTTTGTTTGATGAACTTCAATAAAAAAAAATTACAACAAAAGAAACTTTTGAAACGTGTTTACTGTCTACTAGGTCAAAAATTTACCACAACATATATCTTTCCTCTGGAAAATAGAAAAACATCAGTTTTCTATTATTAAGAGACTATCGAGTATAATGGAAAAATTCCATTGCAAGTGAATCCGTACAAATGACCATGACTACAAGACACCAACTAAACAAAAAATTTAGGAAAATTTTCAGTGCAGAGTGGTGAGGATGTGAAGCTCATTGGCACACGCACTGATTGAAGTAGATTTGAATCATGGGATACAGGGAAACATGACATACATGTTGAATGGGAATAAATGGACGACAGTATGGTGAGTGGGTTTTTTAGTATATGAGGAGGCTCTGCTGAGTAAAAACATTGGTATGGCATCGAGTAAGGTGCAATCTCTCTTTGTTATATGGAGCTGTAAGATTAAAAGGCATTCTAATGCAACATTATTAGTACTGATAGCTCTTGCATTAATTCTGCTTATCAATAACAATAATTTGAATTTATAATGTGACTCCAATGGATGGAAATGACTCAAAATACTTCAGAAAAAGGATTTACAAATGCATATTGACAGAAGGCTGCCTGCAGTGCACACCCAGCCTCCTACCTGTTGGCAATGTGGTGGCAGAAACATGCGGGTGTACTCCAGGATTGCAGTATCATTCAACATATCTTCAGCCTCTTCAATCAAACCGGCACTGGGAAGGCCACGCTGGTAAAGTTCCCTCACTAAATGTACAATCAGACTGTTTCTGCAAAGGCATTTCTGAATCAGGCAGGACAGCTTCGCCTGTAGGTGAAGCACAAGTGAGATATTACATGCCAGCCTTTATCTGTTTATGGATAGTTTCTCATAGAATTCTAATGCATTTCTTTTTTCCCTATAAATGCTTGTAAGGAACTGAATCTCAAGGTAACATATAAAAATCTACTTTGAACTTTTATTGTGGGCTTTTCCAAACCATTGCAATATTTTAAATATAATACTGAATAAGTAAAAAGGACAGATTTAATACTGTGTAAAGCTGCAAGGAAAATGGGAGAAAAAAGCCCGGGAAAGCAGAAATAAATAAAAATGTATCTTGTGATACCAAATTAAATGCTATAAAAACATCAGCTTTGTGAACTGCTTATTGAACCCATGAGATACCTTGAGTGGAGCTATCAACAACTTGGCATTTGCGTTTTCATTCTGTAGTCTCTCAAACTGAAAAAAAAAACAAACTTTGTTTTAAATTGATGAATATTGACTTAATTTGCAATATTTCTATAATATTCATAATGTATTGGATGATGTCCCAAAGTGTTCATATACTGAGGAGAAAGAAACAACTGACCCGTGAACCGAGTCCAATGATTAAGCAGAATTGCTGCGTTTGAACAAGGGGACAAAGGCAGCACACAGAGAACTGATGAAGCCTTAACAAACCAGGGAACATATGCTGTCTGGCAGCAGTGTCCATTCAGGTTGCCCCTTGCAAAATGGAGGAAGGCAACATGACTTGGTAAAGTTTCTAAAGAATTGAACATCACATTGGTAAACGTTAGCATCAAAGTTTCTGCATTCTCAAGAAGCATTTGCAGCATAGGCGATGTGGGAACAACTGATAATTTCTTTGTCTATGGAAGAGATGTGTTAATCAGTCATTGCGTGTGCACCAACCATTGTTATGATCATTGAACCATTGTGTAATGAGGGGTGGGTTTCAGTGATTGGTGCCTGGGATGAGTCAGGTAAGGACAGCAAGACTGTGAAGACTGGTACAATGGTAATAGAATGATGTGGGGACTTTGAAGTCTGAACTTGACCCTGTAATAATAAATAACTAAGGCTGTACCTGCCTGAGTCAAGTTTTCAGTACCGGGCTAAAGTATGGTCAGCAAGGTCCCCTTTAGATAGCACAACTGCAGGGCAAACAGCTCCAGGGATCAACATGATCTCAATTCTCCCATTATGCCCATATGCAAGGTGGGAAAAAAAGTTCACCCGCATAAGACGAGTCGTTTTCTAACCTGAATTTCTGACCTACTAACCTACTAAACCATTCTGAAAAATAGCAATTTCCACACAAACATGCTTAATGTAAAATAAAATCCTAGGTTGCATAGAAACAAATGCGAAGCCAAGGAGGAAGAGATCACAATAGACAAATTAAAACTAGAACAAAGTGAGATGTGTGGAGATCTGAGAGGGAAAGGAATAGCTGAGGGGGATTTTCAGTCAGTAATTCAAAGGGAACATAGAAAATTATTGCCAGTGGTGGGAAACTGCACTGAAAGAATTTGAGTCATCAAAACTGCATGTGTCAAAATATTAAAGTCAGTTGAACTGCAGTAATGAAGGACATTGGGTAGTTGGAATGCTGAGAGGCAACACAATAAACTATACTAAATTCTGAGAGGCATAGGTAGGGTTATTAGCCAGAGTCTTTTTTTACTCCAGGGTAGAAATAAAAAATAACAGACAGCATATATTTAAGGTGAGAGGAAGAAGGAAGAAAGATTAAAGACTTATAAGGCATTTTTCATATATATATATATATGGAGAGTGGTAGCTGCTTGTAATGCACTGCCAGAAGGGGTGGCAGAAGTAACATTTAAGTGGCATTGAACAGGCAAGGGATGAAGGGCAATAGTCCATTTGCTGGCAGATGGGATCAGCTGGTTGAGTGGCATCACAGTAACAACCTTGCACTCAACATCAATAAGACCAAAACATTGATTATGAACTTCAGAAAGCGTAAGATGAGGGGGCACACACCTGTATTCATTGAGGCATCAGAAGAGGAAAGGGTGAGCAATTTCACATTCCTGGGTGTCAGAATTTCTGAGGATCTGTCCTGGGCCCACATTCTGATGTAGTTTCAAAGAAGGCACAACAACGGCTATATTTCATTAGGAGTTTGAGAAGATTTAGTATGTCACCTAAGGCACCTGCAAATTTCTACAAATGTACCATGGAGAATGTTCTAACTGGCTGCATTACTGTCTAGTGTGAGGGGAGGGGATTGTCACTGCACAGAATTGAAATAAGCTGTAGAAAGTTGAGAACTCAGTCAGCTCCATCATGGGCACTAGTCAACCCAGTTTCCTAGAAATCTTCAAGGAACGATGCCTCAGAAAGTTAGTAAACATCAATGAGGACCCCCACAACCTCTTCTCATTGATAACAGAGGAGGTACAGGATCCTAAAGGCACACTTTCAACATTCAGGAATAGCTTCTTCCTTTCTTCCATCAGATTTCTGAATGGACATTGAACCTATGAACACTATTTCACTACTTTATTTTTCTCTTTCTGCTCTTAGACAGACAGACATACTTTATTGATCCCGAGGGAAATTGGGTTTCGTTACAGCTGTGCCAACCAAGAATAGTGAAGAAATATAGCAATATAAAACCGTAATTAATTAAATAATAATAAGTGAATCATGCCAAGTGAAAATAAGTCCAGGACCAGCCTATTGGCTCAGGGTGTCTGACACTCTGAGGGGGGTGTTGTAAAGTTTGATGGCCGCAGGCAGGAATGACTTCCTATGATGCTCAGTGTTACATCTCGGTGGAATGAGTCTCTGGCTGAATGTACTCCTGTGCCTAACCAGTACATTATGGAATGGATGGGAGTCATTGTCCAAGATGGCATGCAACTTGGCCAGCATCCTCTTTTCAGACACCAGTCAGAGAGTCCAGTTCCAACCCCACAACATCACTGGCCTTGCGAATGAGTTTGTTGATTCTGTTGGTGTCTGCTACCCTCAGCCTGCTGCCCCAGCACACGACAGCAAACATGATAGCACTGGCCACCACAGCCTCATAGAACATCCTTAGCATCATCCAGCCGATGTTAAAGGACCTCAGTCTCCTCAGGAAATAGAGACGGCTCTGACCCTTCTTGTAGACAACCTCAGTATTCTTTGACCAGTCCAGTTTATTGTCGATTCGTATCACCAGGTATTTGTAATCCTCCACCATGTGCACACTGGCCCCTTGGATGGAAACAGGGGTCACCAGTGGCATAGCCCTCCTCAGGTCCACTACCAGCTCCTTAGTCTTTTTCACATTAAGCTGCAGATGATTCTGCTCACACCACATGACAAAGTTTCCCACCGTAGCCCTATACTCAGCCTCATCTCTCTTGCTGATGCATCCAACTATGGCAGAGTCAACAGAAAACTTCTGAAGATGGTAAGACTCTGTGCAGTAGTTGAAGTCCAAGATGTAGATGGTGAAGAGAAATGGAGACAGGATAGTCCCCTGTGGAGCCCCAGGGCTGCTGACCACTCTGTCTGACACACAGTGTTGCAAGTGCACGTATTGTGGTCTGCCAGCCAGGTAATCAATAATCCAGGTAAATAATAATTATTTAATTGAATTTTAAAATATGTATATATTTATTTATTATAAGTTACATTTTATATTATTATGTGCTGTAATGTACTGCAGCCACATAACAGCAAAAATTCACAACATATGCCAGTGATCTTAAAGCTGATTCAGATTCCGATTATATTTGCATCATGGTTAGCAGAAAACCATGGGTTAAAGGGCACACTCCAATGCTGTATAATTTGTATTGATTTAACTTTAACAACAGCTACAAACATCAATATACCCATGGTAACATTATACCTCCTAGCAAATAAAGAATCTTTCTAACGCTACCTCAAAAATGAATCGGCTTCCATCAGCCTTTGAGGAAAAGAATTCCAAAGATCAGTATTGAGGAAGGGTCTTTGATCCGTTGTATTGGCATGTTTGTCTTTCCATAACAGCTGTTTGATTGACTAAGGTCCTCAACATTTTCAGTTCTTGTTTCCATTTCAAGCATTTCCAGTTTTACTTGTTTTCCTATGATTCAAGATCTTCTCAGAAAATAAAGCAGCCTTTTATTTTTCAGCCATGTCTCTAGTTCTAGATTCTGTTATACACACCCTGTCAAGATGCTCAGGACCTTGTCTATCTCAGTCAAGCGCCCTCTAACTCCTTTAGACACAGATAGATACAAATCTACACACAAGAGAATATCCCCAGATGCTGGAAATCCAAGTGACACACACAAAATCCTGGAGGAGCTCAGCAGGCCAGGCAGCTGAAGGATCTCGGCCTGAAACGTTGACGATACTCTTTTCCGTAGATGCTGCCTGGCCTGCTGAATTCCTCTAGCATTTTGTGTGTATTACTTAGATACAATTCTAGCCCCTCCAGCCTTTCCCCATTAGACAATCCACCTTATTTGTGACCCTGCTTCACACATCTAGGCAGCTTTAAGTTCTCGGGTGTCAACATCTCTGAGGATCTGTTCTGGGCTCTGTGATTCTTCATACAATCATGAAGAATGCACATGTGGCTCTACTTTGTGAGAAGTTGGAGAAGATTTGGTATGTCACCAAAGACTCTTACAAATTCCTATAGATGTATGATGGAGAGCATTCTGAATGGTTACACCACAATCTGGTATAGTGGCTCCATTGCACAAGATCGCAAAAGGCTGCAGAGGATTATAGACTCATGGGCACAATGCTCCTCACCATCCAGGTCATACCCTCTTCTCATCAGAGAGAGAGGGTATAGGTGCCTGAAGACCCACTCTCAATGTTTCAGGAAAAAGCTTCTTCCTCTCCATCATCAGATTTCTGAATGGTCCACAAATACTACCTCATTGTTCCCTTTTTTGCACAATTTATTTATTTCTTTGTATTGCACTGCTGCAGCAAGGCAACAAATTGCATGTGATATAAGACAGTGATAATAAGCCTGACTTTTATTCTGACACAGGCAGCTGGGTTCCCCATTCTGCATAATGTCAACACTTCAAATTATTCACTTGGCTGCAATATATTTTTGCAGTGTGTAATGTAAATTTCTTTTTCTGCCTTTTAGTAAGTATACTATAAGTATACTTAAGTATCAATAAGTCAGTTTAGATACAAGCTTTATTAATTATAAGTGGTTTGAAAGAAAATGAGTAAACTTTAAGAAGCAATCATCAATCACAGTACAAATTGCAGTGAGGTTGTGCACAGACGGAAGACTATGCTAGTTAAGGACTGGGGGAGGGGAAATCAGAACATGAATTGCAAGCTCCATTGATAAACTGCAGCTTCACAAAACATTGGGAGGTCTTGAGGTTCAGATCATTTCAGTGTTACAAATGACTCACACTCAACATGTTTCAAATGGCATCTGTTTGCTATCTGTGGAAATGGCATTACTGAGAGTAGCTAGAGGATATTTTCAATTATGGGAGAAAGATTTATGATGTTTAGAACTGATTTTGTTTCAGTTAAAAAAAAAGCATAAATCTTTCTGATAATCAACGTCTTTTCGATCTTTCTACTTCACTCGAATATTAAAGATGAAGTAAAACACTAGAGCCACACAACTGAAATACTAACAATCAGAAAGGGATGCGTTGATAGAGTTGGAAGCTGTAATCCATTAGAGCAAAGATCAAAATTCTGATCAAATGTTGTAGTATTGTTACAAAATAATGATTTTTTAATATCTTGTGCTTTTTAAAAATACACTCAGTGGCCACTTTATTATGTACACCTGCTCATTAATATAAATATTTCATCAGTCTATCATGTGACAGCAGCTTAACATATAAAAGCATGCAGATGTTGTCAAAAGGTTCAGTTGTTTTTGGACCACACACCAAAGGGGAAGAAATGTAATCTGTGACTTTAACCATGGAATGATTGTTGGTGCCAAAGTGATTTGAATAACTCAGAAACTGCTGATCTCTTGGGATTTTTACACAGAATAGTCTCTTGGGTTTACAGAGAATGGTGCAAAAACAAAAAAAATGCAGTGTGTGGTAGTTCTAAGACAAAAATGCTTTGTCAACGAGAGAGGTCAGAGAAGAATGGCCAGACTGGTTTAACCTGACAGGAAGGCAACAAATAATCACGTGTTATAATGTGTGGTGTGCAGAAGAGCATCTCTGAATGCACATTGAAGTGGACGGGGTACAGTAGCAGAAGATCATGAACAGACAATCAGTGGCCACGGAGTTTCTATATAAAATGGAATATTCTTCCAAGATATTATTTTGCTGGATTGTAAACAACGTTAAGGCAGGTGGGTCTGCAATGGAAAAATAAATATTTGACTTACTACATCAGTCCCACTTTTCATTTCATTATCTTTTGCTCTGAAATTCTCTGCATTGTTGACGTGTTCTGCCAAAGCATCAATTTGACCTTTCATGCAGTAGTTTTTCATCTTTAAATCCATTTCGGCTTTGGACTATAAAGTAACAATGCACAAGTACAGTGAACATTAGCTTTTCACTCAGTAACCATGCTGCTTAAATAAATTCAATATGGTACAAAATATTTTACCACACATTGCTCCCTGCTGCTCCCCAATAGGAACAGTATCAAGTTCTATATTGCTGCAAACATATGAGAATGTATTCCAGCCTGTCTTTTAATCTGGTTGTGGCAACAACCTTTCTGCAGAGTAAATGCATTCCAACTTGCTATTCTGTGCTTTTAATCAGGTGGTTTAATGAAATGCAAAGGTTGATAGTCCCTCAGTGCTCAAATCCAGAACTTTAATGATTCTTGAACTGAAATACTGTTATCTGTTATCGATATGGCTTCCAGATTTTGTAGGTAGGTTTTGATGAAGGTATGAAACAAAGCAGGCTCAGTCATTTCCATTTTCATCTGTTGCTGAGGAAAACTAGGCAGCAGCAGATATGCTGCTCACAGCTCCAGTGACGAGGTTCAATCCTGAGCTTAGCGCTGTCTCTGTGGACTTTGCACACTTTCCTGTGGGTGTTCTCCAGGTGCTCCAATTTCCTCCCACATCCCAGAGATGTGCTATAGTTAAATGGGTGCTGTAAATTCCCTAAGTGTGCAGCTGAGTGTAAAACATTGGGGGTGGGGGTGGGAATTTTGAGGGGAATGTGGGGAGAATAGATTGCTATTGGCGTAGTGTTAATGTTTGATGATCAATGTGGACTTGAAGGACCAAAGGGCCCATTTTCATTCTGAATGATTATGATTCTTTGAATACTTTCCAAACACTGGATACATTTAATAGTGCACTTTCATGTTAGTCCTGATTCAATTGATAGAAAATACGATGGGGTCAAAGTTCCTAGCAGAGATTTGAGAACAGGATCTAGGCAAACATTAAAGTGTGGTAACAATGAATTGCCTCTTTATTGGAAGTGATGCCTTTCACACTGAAGTTAAACCAAAGTTATCTCTGTCTTCTCTGGTAGCTGCAAAAGAGCAGGAAAAGTGGGATCTCCCAGGGGCCACCCATTTTAATTCCACTTCACTATTCCTATGTCTATCCATGGCCTCCTCTACTGTCATAATGAAGCCACACTCAGGTTGGAGGAACAACACCTTATATTCTCTCTGGGTAGCCTCCAACTTGATGTCATGAACATTGATTTGTCGAACCTCTGCTAATGCCCCCACCCCCCCTTCACCATTTCCCATCTCCTTTTCCCTCCCTCACCTTATCTCCTTGCCCACCCATCATCTCCCTCTGGTGCTCCTCCCCCTGTTCTTTCTTCCATGGCCTTCTGTCCTCTCCTGTTAGATGCCCCCTTCTCCAGCCCTGTATTTATTTCACCAATCAACTTCCCAGCTCTTTACTTCACCTCTCCCACTCACGGTTTTACCTATCACCTTGTGTTTTGCTTTCCCCTCCACCCACCTTTTAATTCCACTCCTCATCTTTTTTTCTCCAGTCCTTGCTGAAGGGTCTCAGCCCAAAGCGTCAACTGTACTTTTTTCCATAATGCTGTCTGGCCTGCTGAGTTCCTCCAGCATTTTGTGTGTGTTGCTTAGATTTCCAGCATCTGCAGATTCTCTCTCATTGCATAAGGTCTCTTGATACTTATTAAAGGAACAGGGTCATCCAATATTTATCATTCAATATAATTAAGGACACCTTATCTGTTTCTGTTTGCTGAGTATCATTGTGTCCAAATGGCTTGCCATGATTCCCAGCTAACAATTATATCTTTCTTTCAGACGTTCTTCATTTGTTGAAGTGGAAGACTGAAGGGTAAGAAAGAAGCTAGATGAATAGTACTTTTCTTTTGCACTGTTCTAAATGAGGAAGTAATTAACAATAAGAATCCCAGATCAATCCCTTAAGTTAGTTTAGGATCAAGGGACCATGACTACGAAGGACAAATTGACCAGGTGGAAACACACCTGATTAGACATCAGGAAATTGGAGTGATTATCACCAATGGGAAATTGCAGAGTGAATGAAAAGATGTTGCAACTGTTGGTCAAAGAAGCAGAATAATTAATTCCAAGGTGGAGCTTCTGTAGTTGTGAGGAGAACATCACATTATTGCCCCACAAGGAAATAACTACATTACTTTAGTCTGTGTCCATCAGTCACCAAAATAGGGAAAAATATAATTTCTTGGTATAGAGTGCAAAAAGACACTGTAGATACTGGAACATGGAGTCTCTTCGCACAAGTGTTCAATTAACGTTATATTACCGTAAATCTTTTTGGACTTCTTTTAATATTAGATGATGCATAATATACTTGAGGACAAAAACTTAACATCAGTCACTCATAATTGGGACTATCTACATTAGGTTGAGTCCTGATGAAGGGTCTTAGCCCAAAATGTTGACTGTTTATTTCTTTCTATATATGCTGCCTGACCTGCTGAGTCTCTCCAGCATTTTGTGTATGTTACTCCGGATTTCGAGCATCTGCAGAGTCTCTCCCATTCTAGGCATGAATACCTTTATGTCAAGCTGGTTCTGAAGGAGTTCCAGTTTAAACTGCAATTCCTGAAGCTTCCTCTCCAAAGCAATCTGATCTTTAAGCTGGGAATTCAATGTCACAATCTGCTGCTGAAGAGTTGTAATGTCAATTGAGCTGAAGTCTGCTTTTTGGCCAATAGATTTCACTGGAACACTCTGAAAGGGGGTAGACAATTTAGAGTTGAAACTTGCATCCTTTTCTTTACTGGCAATAAGCATTATTCTCAGTCTTCCCCTTCACTGTTTCCCAATTAATCACAAAACACTGTACAGAAAGGCTTCCTTGTTGAAACAGACATTTTCTTTGATAGTAATTCAACTGCCTTGAATTTCATATTGAAATTGTGATCCAGAAGTGACCACAGTGACACATATGGCAAGCACTCTAGGTTATGCCAAAATAATGAGTTCACAATACAAGTCTATTGAGGTGACATTACAAATTCACATTCTCCCAATGATACCCACAGTTGATCTACACAAATGTTTAAAAATGGAAGCAAAGATATTGAAGAATGAGACACAGATTTAGATTATCTCTAACCAAATATTAAAGATTCCTGGAACTGAACTATTCATTGAAAGGTCATTGTGCATTTTAATGCAATTTAATTTTAAAAATCCACTTTTTTTGTTTATAGGTATGAACCATAGTCTCACCATTCAACAACTGCATGTTTTATGGTCAAAATCAGACTGGGAAGTTTACTTCAGGAGAAGGACTACAAATACATACACAGTCAGTCCTCTCTCTCTCTCACACACACACACTCAAATTACACAACCACAATGAAGCACAAACATACATTTCAACAAGGTAAGCACATACAATATAATGCAAGGGATGTACAGTATTTGTTCTATGTCCGTGTGCATAAAATGGCCTTGTGGCTCCCTCTACAGGATGAATTGTCTCATAACTGCAGCCATGATGTAAATACATCTTTTTTTGCTAATGATTAGTTCTGCTATGAACAGTCCCAAGCCTGGCCGAGAAAGGAGGAGGGTAGGACGTGGGCCTAGCAACCTCTTCCCAGAGCTACTGAAATGCCAACAGGAGCTCCAAAAACTTGATCCCTGGGAGAGAAAGAGTCTTCGCCTAGAAGACAAGTGAACTTGTGTAATGAAAGCAGCAAGTCTGTGGAAGTCACAGGGCAAATCGACATTTTATCATCCAGGACCACCACTACTAGAGCACAGAATGTAAAGACCATGTATGAAAGTGGAAAGACAGTATTAGTGGGGGAGGTAGAAGCCTTTGTCTGTCTGGGTAGTGTCATTGTCAGATAGGGTGGCACCAATGTGGGTGTCAAGGCAAAGACTGGCAAAAGCTAGGCAGCCTTTACCCAGTTCAGGAACATCTGGTGCTCCAAGGAGCAGTCACAGCACACCAAGGCTGTTCAACTCCATTGTGAATCGGAGGACAGGAAAGTGCAGAGATTTATAGTTATCTGAGAAAAGTCCTCTGGATCCACTGGCCAGAAGCCATCAGCAACACCGATCTATGGCAGACCAGCAGAAGAACTAAAGAAAAGATGGGGATGGACAGGATACATGCTGCATAAGCCAAGTACCGACATCACCAGGCAAGCAGTAAAATGGAATCCCCAGGGGAAACAGAAGAGCAGCCGACCGAATCACACCTGGCAATGCAACTTTGAAGCTGACAGCAAGAATGCAGGTTACATCTGGGACAACTTGAAGCACTGGCCCAGAACGGACGACTCTGGCGAACTGCTGTCGGCAGCCTAGGCCGCCACAGAGATGAAGGGCTTAACTAAGTATTACTAGTAATCAGACGTGTTTTATGGCTGTTTGCTTTTTTAAAAACACAAGTGCTTGCTGTTCCTTAATTTGTCCATACTGGCTAATTGGATTGTAGTGTGGAAAAAACATAAAGATTTGATATTCCTGTTCCGACATGTCGGTTCATGGTCTCCTCTTGTGATAACGTGCAGGAATGGGAATCAGAGTTAAGATGTTTGGCCATCGGAAAGTTCAGCTTTTAGCCGACAGAGCAGAGGTGTTTGACGAAATGGTTCCCCAATATAACTGACAGGTAGCACAGTAGCCATCAAATAGAAAACAAACTGAATGATGTGTGTGGCATAAAGAAATCAAATGATTTGACAGTTTATAATACATGGACTGACAATATTGAGGATTTCAAACATTAAGCTGATGCTTCTTCTTACTAGTTATTAAGGTGGGTGGGAGGAAGGCAGGTTTTGTTGCATTCTCCATTTCTTTTGCAGTCCGGGTATGGGGTGAAGGCAGGGGAGTGGGGATGACTGGAAGAATTGGATCAGCCCATGATTTAATGGTGGAGCAGACTCGATGGGCTGAATGGCCCACTTCTGCTCCTATATCTTATGGTCTTATAGTCATATCTGTATGTTAGTATTAAAAAGCATTATAAAGTGGAAATGGTTGCCAGTGATTTCAGCTGAAATATGGAGGCAAATGTCTTGCTCACAAGGGAGGAAAGATTTACAAGAGAGACTAACTGTTAAAAAAACTGCTCTTGTGTAACATGTAAGGGCTGGCACACCATGTTACTGGAAAATGCCTGAGAGTGGAATCTGCATTCTCACCTGCCTGAGAAGAGGAACCAACCATGCCAAGACATGCTTGAATTAAATGGAGATAAACAGACCAATCCAATTTTAGGTTAAGTTATTTTTAAAGAGACACCAAATCAGAATTAGTGATTAATTGTTCTTGTCAACTGAAAGTGGAAAGTGAGCAAATAGTTTTCTTGAAAATATGCCTTTTATCAATACAATAATCTATAAGTACTTAACAATTGTGAAAACCTCTGCTGACATGAGAATATTCAGAGGTCAAGTTTGAGTTTATTGTCATTCAGCCATATAGACATAAGATCACCAAACGAACAATGTTTCTCCAGACCACAGAGGATAACACCATACATCTAACTCAAACACAACACATAACATAATATTACCACAAATAAATTAATAAGTAATAAAATATATTTCAGATTAACGTTTAGATGCTATAAATACTGTTACAGTCTGAAATCTACCCTCAAACTGTGACAGAGCAGTCCTGCAGGTATACCTGCTGCCTCAGAGGTTCAGCATTCTGAGTTCGATCCTAACCTCCAGTGTTTTCTGTCCCTGTTCTCCTTGTGATATTGTCAGTTTCATCCAGGTGCTCCAGTTCCCCCACATCCCAAAGAGATGCCATTTGATTTGTTAATTGACTCTGTAGGTGGGTTGGAGGACAATCAGAGGATGCTAATTTACAGGGAAATAACTGGAGAAATGAGGTTGGTAGGAATTTTTTTCAAAAGCTGGTATAGGCAAAATGGACCAAATGGCCTATTTCCTCACCACAAAGAAATATGAATGTATGTCTTTAATTTCTCTTCAAGCTACTTTTGTATTTCTCTAATCTGAATGCATTAGATATTTATTTTGCTGTCACAGAGATAGTAGAGAGTGGCAGAAATTTGAAGGCAACAATATGATATGGGATTTGTGCAGATAAATGACTCAGTGGAGGCTTGCATTGTATTCTACGCTTTAGTCTGCTGGGGCAGTAGGGTGAGAGCAGCTGACGCCAGGAAGATCGATAACCTCATCATGAAGGCTGGTTCCATTCTTGGGGTGGAGATAGATTCCCTGGTGGCTGTGCTTGAGAGGAAGATGCTGCAGAAGCTACGGAGCATTATGGACAATTCCTCTCACCCTGTCCATGACATACTGGACAAACAGAAAGCACCTTTAGTAACAGACTGGTTCTACCATGGTGCACCCCTGAATGCCTGTGGCTACAAGATTCTACACCTTCTCCTCCCTAAGTATATGGTTTCATTGCACATCTGTATTTTGCAATATTAATTTTAATGTACATTTTGTATTTTAAGGTATATATTTCTGACTGAGCAATCTTGCAACAATAATGTCCTTTGGGATAAATAAGATTTTATCTCATCTTAAAAAGACACTCCAGTAAAGATCAGCCACAATGATGCAGCAGGGTGTGAGGGACCCAATAACCTACTCATGTTTCTATTGCTCATGTTTTTACAAACAGCACTTAAAATGTGAACTATGAATCTGGATTTTAATGTGTGAAGTACATTGAAACCTACACCTGACAAAGGCACTGGAATATCCCACAGCTGCTAATGAACTTGTCCCCTATAGAGGGCACTATTGCAACAGTAACTGGGACTTAAATGTGGGAAACAGCAGGCGCCTGCATTTTAATAAACGATAGTGGGAGATTATTAGCATTTTTTAAATTAAACCTTAGTTATTAGCAAATGTAATACCTTATAAAACTATTTCCCTCTTTCTGTAGTTCAATCTAGAAATATGCATTAATGAATAGCACAAAAAGTAATTACACAGTTTGTTGCGGAATTGCAATCTACTGAACTATGTGAATGTCAAGACTATGAAGGCCTCATGATAAATCCCCCTGGGTTTAACCGTTGACATCCTGATTGAACTGATTGCAATGGGCAAACAACTATAAGTGTCATCCAATATCATGTTCCACTGAGGTAAAATGAAATTGTTTGCAATGAAGTACAAAACATGTCTGAGTCCTCCAAGTGTTAGCAAGTCAAATGCATAATCTGAAAAGACTATTGCAGCTAAGCACAGCAAGTTTTCTTTTTCAGCTTAATACTTCATCAAAATTAAATTTCATCGTATATGGAAATATAGTACACACTATCCAATTTTGAGGCAAAACTCTTTTCTCATTTAGAATTGTAAGTGAGAATCCAAGGCTCAATCTATCTCGCATAAAGATTTAATTGCGGCCATAATATAATTCACAACTTGTCAGAATATATTTTAAAATGAAGGCCAAGACTTTCCTTTAAGATAGGAATATGGTTCATGTAAATTGATCTTCTAGCCACCTTCAGAGAGGTTGCAACAGTAGAAGGAACTTCTTCACTGACAGATGAACCATTTTGTATTACCTCTTCCATAAGTTTAGTTTGCATTTGCAGAGGTCCTTGTTCTTCTGTGGTTCTATGCAGCTTTTCCATCTCAATTACAATTTGCGTTAGGTCTTGCTTGATCTTTTCAGATCTATCTTCTGCCAACCCTGCCTCTGAATGCCATTTCTGGGCCTGGAACCAACCACAGAAGACATTTCTGCTTCAGCTCAAAATTTACTGTGTGTACTATGTGGCAAGATATTTTCTCTTTTGCTTTTTATATTTCAGAGTAATAAATATGTGAACGAGGATTAATGTGCCGGACCACAAAAAAATTATAAAATTCTTCATACCAATCATATTTCAACAGCACCATTTGCAATGTCCATATGCTACAGGATGATCCACCTGCCCTAATGACTCTTGGTGTTCTGGCATACAAAACTACATATGATGAGCTACTTTCTCCCTCCTGGTCCTTGCCAATGGTTCTGTTGGTAATGATGAGGTCTCACGTCTCACTAAGCCTTAAAAACCAAGATGTCCCAGGTTTGTAGAGTGAAATGTAAAAATGATAAAATGTGGAGCAGGAGAATCAGCTAAGAAACCATATCCTATGCAATCACACTCACCGCTGGTATTCGACAACTCCTGTTGGAATTCACACACATACAGATATCAGGAGAGCATAAAGTTAGTCTCAACTGGGATGCCTCCAATAAATGAAGACTCTTCTAGTATTTGGTGCATAGATTCAGGTATACAACATTTAAATATATTTTTATTTGTATATATTACTGTTGTCAATATAGTAAAACTTTCACAGCTCATCGGTGAAGTATTGCCAGACAAACTCCATCACTGAGTTGCCCAAGAGCTTGTTTTTTTGTGAAAGGCTTTCAGCAGCCAGGAGGAGAGAAGAAGCCTGCAAAGTATTCCAGAGCCAAAGTGACAGCACAGATTACTAGTTTTGCAGAAGCAAAAGGAAAGACACCTGAGGTTGCATTTGAAAGAAGGGGCCATGCAAACTTTCCAGTGGGTTTTAATTAGAAGCTGGCTGCAGTTCAGTCACACATTCACTGCCAGTATACATGTGCTCTTTCTCACTTCAGCCATGCCACATGATGCAGCCCATCTGTGTTTTTATAAATGCAAGGGATACAATCTGGAATAAATATGCTGGATAATCATTCTACACATTCATCAGTAGATATGGCTGGGCCATGTGAAGCCCTGGTCTAATCTGATGAAGCAGCTGGGTGTTCCAGTAACAGTGCAGAATCCAGAGATAAACCAGCAACCTTTTACTGAATACAGACTTAAATCCAAGCTTCCCCATCCTCAGTTCCAACATGCAAGCATCTTGTGGACTTTGCCACTGAGAATGAAACTACTTGGCAATTTCTTCTGCTGCTTCATCTCTATATCTGACCCCCTGGGCTAAAGTAATGTCCCCATACCCTAGTGTTAGGCACGCCCTTCTCCAGTTTCTCTCTAAACACTGTTCATGCTCCCTTTATCAATAACGCTCAACTCCTACTTCCTCAGCTTACTCCCACTGGAGTATCACCTATCCAGCTTCCCTCTTGGTACCTGTGTAAGTGTCCTCAGCAACAGCCTCTTCTTCAGGTATGCTTTCATCACGGGAACAGAGTGACCCCTGAGCATTCTGTGCATTACTGCAATGTATCTACAGGTATATGTGGTATAAGTATCAGCTATCCAGCTTCCCTCTTGGTACTATGTAACGCTCCTCTGTCCTCTCCTCGTCAGATATGCCTGAGTGTTCTGTGTTTTACTGCAATGTATCTATGCGCGGTATATCAATGTACATACTGTGATTCTTTTGCACAGCAAACTCATATGGCATGTTTCCCCTTGCTGTGCCTTTAACACGTGACCATACCACTTTCCTCATTCACCATCCACTATCCAGCTGCAGCCACAAATCACTTGCACCATCTCCCCTTTTTGAGCCTGTGCCATTTTCCCTGAAAAGCCACATCCCCACCAAAGATCTCCATTGAGAGAACTATTGCAAGGATCTCCCCTGTTCTTCATTACCAAACTGCTAGTCAGCCATCAGATTCCACACACCAAGGGCCATACGCCACTAACACCACTGCACTGCACTGACAGAATACTTGACCAATATCCAATACTAAATGAGCAGCAATTTTTAAACAAAATACTGAGAAGATCTTAGCCATTGTCTGTCTCTGTCATAAAATTTATTTCTATCCATCCACTCCATCCGTCTATCCCACAACAATCTGAAACTAAGTTAACTGTTTACAACCTTAATGACATATTTGACCCTATGATACTCAGTGGATTATTTTCCTCCTTTTTAAAGTTTTTGAAAATAAACCATTGCCTTGCCTCCCGAGACAACCCGTGTTGTTGGTACAGAGGAAAGGTTAACTTTTTAGGATAGCAGCAAAAAATACCCAGGAGCAAGATAAACCATTAGCCCAGAATTTGTGGATGGTGACAAGACACGTGTGCTCACTCCAGTTTTGTACATGATGGCTGAACTTACGAGTGCAAATCTACCAAGATCAAGTACTCCATACCATGGTGGAGGCACAACTCACAAAGGCAGCTGAAGAAATTTTGACTGGCTACCAATGCTCCCCCTCAAAAGCTAGAAATATCTCTGAACTTCTGACAGGAGATGTCACAAGTCACCCACCAAATACAGGTTATTGTTCTCAGTGGAACTAAATCTAGAGCAAGTGGCTGCAAGCAAATTTCTGCAGAAGAATAAATGATAAAATAAATTCTGTGCAGAGCGTCCATTCAGAATCACCTTATCCATAAATTGAGGAGGCTGGTAAAAGGCATAGAAGTACCTTAGCTTTTGTCTCATCCAGCTCAGTTTGTTTAGACTTCAGCTCCAATTCTGCTTTTACAAATCGTTCCTCAAATTGATTTTTCCCTTCCACATTAGTCAATTGTGCCTGGTATTTAAAAGAATTGTTTTTCTAAATTCACTAGATTAATAAAGTGATGGAAGGTAAAGACATTACTTGAGTGTTTTATAAAAATTTACCTTGATGACAGTTCTTGACTGATCAGCATCTTGTGATTTGCTTGGTAGAATGTCATAGCCCATCTGCAGCTCATCTGGGGAAGAGTCTCCTTCCTTTAAGTGCAGGATTGATTAATTAATACTTCAATTTATAATGGAAAGGTGTCACTTTACCCAAATAGCAAATTATTCCTATTAAAATACATTGCTATCAAGCTAATATTTTGTTAAAATAGGTAGAAAAATTAGACTAATACAGCAGAATAAATGTAACTTGTAGAATAATGAGAATAAAACAATTGATATTTGATTTTAAAATATTCTTTTAAGCTTTCTTATTTATCTAATAAAGTCTTCCTCCCAAATGTTAGAGGTAACAAAAGAAATTGATGAGGGTAGGGCAGTGGATGTGGTCTACATGGACTTTAGCAAAGCATTTGACAAGATCCCTCATGAGAGACTCATCCAGAAAGTCATGAGGCATGGGATAAGTGGAACCTTGGCAGTTTGGATAAAAAATTGGCTTAAAGGAAGAAAGCAGAGGGTAGTTGTGGAAGGAAAGTATTTTGCCTGGAGGTCGGTAACTAGTGGAGTGCCGCAGGGATCTGTCCTGGAACCCCTGCCATTTGTGATTTTTATAAATGACCTGGATGTAGAGGCAGAAGGATGAGTGAGTAAGTTTGCGGATGACACGAAGATTGGAGGAGTTGTGGATGGAGCTGCAGATTGTCAAAGGTTACAAGAGGATATAGACAGGCTGCAGAGTTGGGCAGAAAAATGGCAGGTGAAGTTCAATCTGGACAAGTGTGAGGTGATGCATTTTGGAAGGACAAACCAGAAGACTGAGTACAGGATTAATAGTCAGTTACTTAAGAGTGTGGATGAACAAAGGGACCTTGGGGTTCAAATCCATACATCCCTCATGGTCTCTGCACAGTTTGATAGGGTAGCTAAGAAGGCCTATGGGATGCTAGGCTTCATTAACAGGGGGATTGAGTTCAAGAGTAGAGAGGTCATGTTGTAACTCTACAAATCTCTGGTGAGAAGACACTTGGAGTATTGTGTTCAATTCTGGTCACCTCATTATAGGAAGGATGTGGAAGCTATGAAGAGGATGCAGAGGAGATCTACCAGGATGTTGCCTGGGTTGGAGAACGAGTCATATGAAGCAAGGTTAGCAGAGCTGGGACTTTTCTCTTTGGAGCATAGAAGGATGAGAGGGGACTTGATAGAGGTCTACAAGATCATGAGAGGCATAGATAAGGTGGATAGTCAGTACCTGTTTCCCAGGGCACCAATAGCAAACACCTATTAAAATATAGCAATGTATTTTAATAGCAAGCATATGTACAAAAATTAAGGGAGGGATGTTTAGGGGAGACATCAGGGGTAAGTTTTTTTACACAGAGGGTTGTGAGTGCCTGGAATGACTTGCCAGGAATGGTGGTGGAGGCTAAAACATTAGGGGTATTTAAGAGCCTCTTGGACAGACACATGGATGAAAGAAAAATAGAGGGTTATGGGGTACTGTGGGTCTAGTACTTTTCTTAAAGGACTATTTTTACTGTGCCCATGGTCTGTTTTTTTTATTAATTATGCTATTGTTTGCACTGTTGTAACTATGTGCTTTTGTGCCGGTCTTGTAGCTTTAGTGTTTGGTTTGTTGGGTGCTAGAGTTGGTCTCCTGACTTGGTGTGTCTGGGTAGTCTTGTTTTGTCTGGTGGATTGGAGCTCCTTTCCGGGGAACGCGCTAAGATGGTAGCGCGATATTAATACACAGCAGCCTCTCCGGACTCTGGATTGGGGATTGCCAAACGTTACGTGGATTTTCTGGTGTAGTCTGTTTTGTCATGTGCTTTTGTGATATCATTCTGGAGGAACGTTGTCTCATTGTTTTAACTGCATTGCATTTGTGGTTTCTAAATGACAATAAACTGAAACTGAACTGAACTGATATGGGTCGGCACAACATGGAGGGCTGAAGGGCCTGCACAGTGCTGTAGTGTTCTATGGCTCTTCCTCCCTTAACAATACTTCCCAATAACTTGATATGTCAGAACAATTAATGGTTTTTAAAGCCTCATCATTCACCATCTCAATCTCTTCCAAAAATGCTTCGACATCAATTCTTGTTTCATCACTGAGTGGACTTTCATCTTCTGCATTCTCTTTGGATGACAAGGTTTTGTATTCATTAGATCTTCCAGTGATTTTCACTGTAGATGTCTCAGACAATACATCATTAAATTCAACATGGTGTTCCATCGAATTCTTGCTTTGTTCCACTTCCCTCCTCTTCTTGGCTTTTAACATTATCTTCCTGTCATTCTCACAGCCAGTAGCTTCTTGTAATAAAACATCACTTTGCTGTGATGACATTTTCTGTAACTCATCTGGCTTTTCATTTATTTCACCTTCTCCTTGCACTTTTGATTCTTTGATTAAATTTTCTTTCACATTCATCAAATTGGTATTTGCATTTTCTATTTGATTTATTTTATATTGTGCTGCAGTATTCGCAGTGGAATAATTCTCCAGTTCATTTTCCAGTTCTCTGACTTTTCCTAAAAGATGTTCATTCTCTTTTGTTAAGTGATGTATTGTTTCGTGAACCGTATTTGTCTTCTCACTCTTCATTTTGTCAATTTTGTTAAGCAGGTGTTCATTTTCTTTCATCATCTTTTCAACTTTCTCTTTCAGTTCTGTCACCATATTATTAAGAATTTTATCCTTGGTTTTAAGTTCTGATAATCTTCCCTTCATTTCCCCATTTTCTGTGCTCAATGTTTCAATACTTTGATGACACTCTATTAGTTTCTCTGCATTTTCTTGCTGCATGCAATTAAACTTGTCCTCCATCTTCTTCTTGTCATCTTTCAATTGAGATATTTTCTGCAAATATTCTTCCCTCTTTTGTTCAAACTCTGTTTCCATTGCTTGCTGGCTGGTTTGCAGTTTTGTAATCTCATTTAGAAGCTCTTTATTTCTCTTCTCCAAAACCTCATTTTCTTTTCTCAAGTTGTTTTTCATTGATTCTTCTTCTTGTATCTTCCCTTTTGTCAATGCCTCAAGTTTCTGAGCCAAATGGTTCACTTCTCTCCCTGCAACATATAATTCATCTTCCAATCTTCTTTTCTCTTCAGTTGAATCGAGTAACTGATTGTTCACACACTGCAGGCGACGATCCATCTCTGCTTTCTCTTCCTGAAGCTCTCCTACTTCAGCTTTGAGGTTTGCAATGACTTCTTTAGTCACAGCATTTGTGTCTCCACTCACAGATTCTCCTTTCATGCTGCAAGGGGTCTTTGGTAGTGTACAACTGGCTGCATCACTGCCATTGCAATCCACAAGCTCAGGTATGCTTAGTAAGTTCAACTTTGCAACTTCTTGGCTCCCAGGGTCCAAAGGTTCAGGCTGTGATGCAATGGTAATGGTATCTTCGGGAATAGCAGCATCACTTACTGATTCCTTGACCATTATTAGGCCATCTCTAGATTGCCTGGTCTCTTGGTTTTCAATCATAGGGGAAGATAGATCACAACACACAAAACGTCCTACTTCAGGGCTCAACAACTTGCCCAGTTCTCTTTGTGTTTCAGGTAACCGGAGGACTGTTCTGACCTAGGGTTAAGACAATGATAAATTATGTTTAGCTCCAAATAAACTACAAGTAGACAGCAAGAACAATAAACAGACAGTATGGGAAAGAAAGAGTATGAATTGATCCCAGTGTGGGAAAGGGAGGGCAGGAATTTGTCCCATTGTGGGAATGACAGGGTGGGAATTGGCCCCGGTGTGAGAAAGGGATGGTACAAATTGGTCCAAGTGGGAATAAGGGGAATAGTGGTCCTAGTGTGGGGAAGGGAAGGCAGGAGTGGTTCTGGTGTGAGACTGGAGAAGGAGACTGGGAACTGATCCCACTGTGGGAAAGAGAGAGCGGAAACTGGCACTGGTGTGAAAGTGGGAGGGTGGGAACTGGCCCTGATGACGCAGAATATAATTTGATTGTATTTAGTTGTGATTCCTCACCTCCTCCACATCTCCAGTCCTAACAATCTGCATCAGCTCTGCCAACGTACACGAGTTTGCTTGAAGCAGTGAATTAAGCCACCCTTCTCTTACAGCCTCAGACAGTTTAGGGTAATCACAGGTACATTCAGAAGCCAGCTCTGTTGGAAAGAGATGGTATGCCAGCATATTACCATAATGTATTTGTCAGGTCAATTATCCCATTTTTATTTTCTAAACATGTGGAATGGATATCAATTAAATTTTGTTAAAATATTACAATTAACAATCCTAGCTCATCAGGAAGTTAATCTACACAATACATGAATTCTAGGAGAAGAAACTGCATTCTGTTGCATCTTGCAACTCATATCACATTCAGGCAGTAAGATTTAGACAAGATTTTCCTGTAGGTGATCACAGACATCGTACTGGAATGGGAGCAGTGGGGATGCATCGGCAACAGTTAGAAACCTACAACTTGTTGGATAGTGGCACGGGTAAAATGTAACACAGAGAGCTGGAGAAGGTGTAAACGTGTCCTTATTACTCTTCCAAGTTGAGACCCAACTGACAACTATAGCAGGCATCAAACACAGAGGGGAAAAAAAATCACTTCTGTTTCAGTCTTCCTTAAGAGTAACTAATAAGTAACGTGCAACACATTTTTTCGGAACACGTGGCAGCTTTGTGTAATTCTGAGTAATAAGGTACTTCATGAAATTCACTCTACCAAATCCAAACACCGATTACATGCACAAAGAATGAAGCATTCGGATTGAAAAAGACACACCTCAGTGTAAAGTTTAACTTTTGAAAGAATGGTTGTACCCATGAGATAATAACTGAAACTATGGTAGTCAGGTCACTCAAGGATAAATTTAACTTCATTGTTATAACCACATGGGTCACATATTTGAATGACTCAATTTTTTACGATACAATGAGAGAAAGCTGCAAAAGAGATTAAGGGTCCAAGAAACTACAAAATGAACACTCAAAGCTTGGAAAGCAATTCAGGAGGTGCAGGATATATACACCCCAAAGAGGAATAAGTGTTCTAAGGGCAAGATGACACAACCGTGGTGAAAAGTCAAAGCCAACATAAAAGCCAAAGAGAGGGCATATAATAGAGCCAAAATTAGTGGGAAGTTAGAGGATTGGGAAGCTTTTAAAAACCAACAGAAGGCAACAAAAAAGTCATTAAGCAGGTAATGATGGAATACAGAAGTAAGCTAGCTAACAAAGAGGCTACCAAAAGTTTCTTCAGGTGAATTAAGTGCAAAAGAGAGGCAAGAATGAATTTCCGACCATTGGAAAATGCTGCTGGAGAGGTAGTAATGGGGGACGAGAAAACGGCAGATGAACTGAATAAGTATTTTGCATCAGTCTTCACTGTAGAAGATACTAGCAGTATGGTGGAAGTTCCAGAGTGCCAGGGGTCAAAAGTGTATGAAGTTGCCATTAGTAGGGAGAAGGTTCTTGGTGAAATTGAAAGGTCTGAAGGTCACCTGGATCAGATGGTGTACATCCCAGGGTTCAAAAGAGGTGGCTGAAGATATTGTGGAGACATTAGCGATGATCTTTCAAGAACCATCTTTCTGGCATGGTTCTGTAAATTGCACATCAGTCCACTCTTCAAGAAGGGAGAGAGGCAGAAGAAAGGAAATTATAAGCCAGTTAATCTGACCTCAGTGGTTGAGAAGACATTGGAATTGATAGTTAAGGATGTGGTTTCCAGGTACTGGTAAACACATGATAAAATAGACCGTAGTCAGCACTGTTTTCTTAAGGGAAAACCTTATCTGACTAATCTGTTGGAATTATTCGAAGAAATAACAAACAGGACAGAGAAAGGAGAATTTGTGGATGTTGTGTACTTTTTCAGAATGTCTTTGACAAGGTACCACACATGAGGCTGCTTAACAAATTAAGAGCCCATGGTATCACAGTAAAGATTCTAGCATGGATAAAGCAGTGGCTGATTGGCAGGAGGCAATGTGTGGGAATAAAGCGAGCCTTTTCTGATTGGCTGCTAGTGACTAGTCCTGTTCCACAGGTGTCTGTATTGGGACTGCGTCTTTTTATGTTATATGTTAATGACTTGGATGACTGAATTGTTCGCTTTACTGCAAAGTTTGTGGACAATATGAAGATAGGTGGAGAGGTAGGTAGCTTTGAGGAAGTAGAGAGGCTACAGAGGAATTACACTGATTAGGAGAATGGGCAAGGAAGTGGCCGGTGGAATACAGTGTCGGGAAGTACATGGTCATGCACTTTGGTAGAAGAAATAAAAATGTTGACTATTTTCTAGATGGAGAGAAAATTTAAAAATCTGAGGAGCAAAAGGACTTGGAAGTCTTTGTGCAGGATTGCCTAAAGGTTAATTTGCAGGTAGAGTCAGTGGTGAAGAAGGCAAATGCAATGTTAGCATTCATTTCAAGAGGGCTAGAATATAAAAGCAATGATGTTATGTTGAGGTTTTATAAAGCATTGATGAGGCCTCACCTGGGGTATTGTGAGCAGTTTTGGGCCCATTATCTTAGAAAGGATGTGCTGACATTGGAGAGGGTTCGAAGAACGTTCACAAAAATGATTCCAGGATTGAATGGCTTGTCATATGAAGAGTGTTTGATGGCTCTGGGCCTGTATTCAGAAGAATGAGGGATGACCTCACCGAAACCTATCGAATGGTGAAAAGCCTTGAAAGAGTCTATGTGGAGAGGGTGATTCCTATGGTGAGAGAGTATAGGACCAGAGGGCACAGCTTCAGAATAGAGGGGCGTCCTTTTAGAATGGAGATGAGGAAGAAATTCTTTAGCCAGTGAGTGTCAATGTGTGAAATTCTTTGCCAGAGGCGGCTGTGAACTCCAAGTCCTTATGTATGTTTAAGGCACAGGTTGATAGATACTTGATTAGTCTGGGCATGAAACATTATGGAGAGATGGCATAAGATTGGTGCCAAGAGAAAAATGGATCAACCATGATTAAATGGAGGAGCAGACTCAATGAGCCAAATAGCCTAATTCTGCTCCGATATCCTATGGTCTTAGAGTTGAATATTGTCGTAACAGGTTAAAGTTTGGACACCCATGAAGATTTGTTGCTGAAGACTGCAGGTTTTTCTGCTTTCCTAGAAAAGACTCTGTAAAGCTTTGGACTTAGCATTTTCCGTTGAATTTTTCAAATACACAGGAGCAATAATCCAGTTACAATATTTCCATCACATCTGGAATATATTCTTCTTTCCTTGGGCACCAATTCTTTTATGTTCAATTTACCTATACTGGATCATGGAGAATACATGCTTTGTACCACGGTAGTAGCATATTTTGGTTAGCAGAAGCTTGTATAAACTCCTAGGCTTTCAAAGTATTTAGCTAACTATTAACTTTCATGGTTCAGCTATTTTGACTTTATTTTGTTTTCCTTATCAAATTAAATTTGGGTTTATTTAAATTGAAATACCACATGGCCCAGTGCATATTTGTATTTTTGTTTCTTATCCTACTGATTACTAAGCAGTTTTTGATCCATAGGGAAAATTCCCAAGTATAATTTCAGATCAGCCACCGTTTTTCTTATTAACATCCAATCTTTGATTGAATCTAACCAGGCAGACACATCGCAGTAGCGTACAGAGAGTCACAGCAAAGTTCTGTGCAAAAAGGAAAACTGAAGGCAAAAATACAACTTCTATAAGAAAGAACTTTACAATATGTTGAGGTATGAGTTGCAACACTAAAGGAAGGAGTAAATAAATCAGATGCCTGAACAAATCTGAAATACTTGTGCCAGAATCATAGAAACACAGAAACATAGGAAACCTACAGCACAACACAGGCCCTTCGGCCCACAAAGCTGTGCCGAACATGTCCCTACCTTAGAACTACCTAAGCTTTACCCATAGCCCTCTATTCTTCTAAGCTCATGTACTTTTCCAGGAGTCTCTTAAAAGACCCTATCGTTTCCGCCTCCACCACGGCCACCAACAGCCCATTTCACTCACTCACCACAATCTGCATAAAAAAAATTACCCCTGACATCTCCTCTGTACCTATTTCCAAGCACCTTAAAACTATGCCCTACCATGCTAACCACTTCAGCCCTGGGGAAAAAAGCCTCTGACTATCCACATGATCAATGCATCTCATTATCTTGTATACCTCTATCAAATCACCTCTCATCCTACGTTGCTCCAAGAAGAAAAGGACAAGTTCACTCAACCTATTCTCATAAGGCATGCTCCCCAATCTAGGCAGCATCGTTGTAAATCTCCTCTGCACCCTTTGTATGGTTTCCACATCCTTCCTATAGTGAGGCAACCAGAATTGAGCACAGTATTCCAAGTGGGGTCTGACCAGGGTCCTTTATAGCTGCAACACTCCCTCTCCGCTCTTAAACTCAATCCCACGATTGATGAAGGCCAATGCACCCGTATGCCTTCTTAACCACAGAGTCAATCTGTGCTGCAGCTTTGAGTGCCCTATGGACTCAGACCCCAAGATCCCTCTGATCCTCCATACTGCCAAGAGTCTTACCATTAATAATATATTCTGCCATCATATTTGACCAACAAAAATGAACCACTTCACACTTATCTGGGTTGATCTCCATCTGCCACTTCTCAGCCCAGTTTTGCATCCTATCAATGTCCTGCTGTAACCTCTGACAAGTCTCCATACTATACTATCCACAACACACCCAACCTTTGTGTCATCAGCAAATTTACTAACCCATCCCTCCACTTCCTCATCCAGGTCATTTATAAAAATCACAAAGAGTAGGGGTCCCCGAACAGATCCCTGAGGCACAACACTGGTCACCAACCTCCACACAGAATATGACCCGTCTACAACCACTCTTTGCCTTCTGTGGGCAAGCCAGTTCTGGATCCACAAAGCAATAGCCCCTTGGATCCTATGCCTCCTTATTTTCTCAATAAGCCTTGCATGGGGTACCTTATGAAATGCCTTACCTGCCTCTCAGGATCTTCCCCATCAACTTACCAACCACTGAAGTAAGACTCACTGGCCTATAACTTCCTGGGCTATCCCTACTCCCTTTCTTGACTAAGGGAACAACATCTGCAACCCTCGAATCCTCTGGAACTTCTCCTGTCCTCATTGATGATGCAAACATCATTGCCAGAGGCTCAGCAATCTCCTACCTCACTTCCCACAGTAGCCTGGGGTAATCCCATTTGGTCCCAGTGACGTATCCAACTTGATGCCTTCCAAAAGCTCCAGCACATCCTCTTCCTTAATATCTACATTCTCAAGCTTTTCAGTCCACTGCAAGTCATCCCTACAATCGTCAAGATCTTTTTCCATAGTGAATACTGAAGCAAAATATTCATTAAATACCTCCGCTATTTCCTCCGGTTCCATACACACTTTTCCATTGTCACACTTGATTGGTCCTATTCTCTCACATTTTATCCTCTTGCTCTTCACATACTTGTAGAATGCCTTGGGTTTTTCCTTAATCCTGTCCACCAAGGCCTTCTCATGGCCCCTTCTGGCTCTCCTAAATTCATTCTTAAGCTCCTTCCTGCTAGCCTTATAATCTTTTAGATTCATATCATTACCTAGTTTTTTGAAACTTTCATACGCTTTTCTTTTCTTCTTGACTAGATTTACAACAGCCTTTGTGTGCCACAGATCTTGTACCCTAACATCCTTTCCATGTCTCATTGGAACGTACCTACTCAGAACCCCATGCAAAATCCCCTGAACATTTCCACATTTTTTGTTAAGTTTCCCTGAAAACATCTGTTTCCAATTTATGCTTCCAGGTTCCTGCCTGATAGCCTCATATTTCCCCTTACTCCAATTAAGCGTTTCCCTAACTTGTCTTTTCCTATCCCTCTCCAATGCTATGGTAAAGGAGATAGAACTGAGATCACTATCTCCAAAATGCACTCCCACTGAGAGACCTGACACCTGACCAGGTTCATTTCCCAATACCATATCAAGTACAGCCTCTCCTCTTGTAGGCTTATCTACATATTGTGTCAAGAAACCTTGTTGAACACACCTAACAAACTTCACCCCATCTAAAACCTTCGCTCTAGGGAGATGCCAATCAATATTTGGGAAAGTAAAATCTCCCACCACAACAACCCTCTTATTATTACTCCTTACCAGAATCGGTCTCCCTGTCTGCTCCTCCATGTCCCTGTTAGTACTGGGTGGTCTATAAAAAACACCCAGTAGAGTTATTGACCCCTTCCTATTCCTAACCTCCACCCACAGAGACTCCATAGACAACACCTCCAAGATTTCTTCTCTTTCTGCAGCCATGACACTATCTCCAATCAACAGTGCCACACCCTCACCTCTTTTGCCTCCCTCCCTATCCTTTCTGAAACATCTAAAGCCTGGCACTTGAAGTATCTTTACACATCTAAGTCAGTTAAAACAAATTCTTATTGATAGTTAGTTGTCTTTGTCAACATGGGAGTTACTGAGTAAAGGTTGGGAGAGGTTAGCTACAAACTTTCATAATGCATTGCCTCACTTGCGAGAATCATGGCCTCTTGAAGACATTGTCCAACGGAGGGAGTTTGAGTGTTCTTGTTCCGAGCTGAATCCAATACCGCTGTCCACTTCTGCTGCATTAACTCTTCTCGAAATAAGATGTCTCCATTCTGTTTGCAACCAAAATATTTGAATGAATAAATATACAGTATGTTCTCAGAGGCACAAAGGTAAAAACTCCATCAATTTGTTATGTTTTGTAACTCTAATGCATGAAACTAATTAATAACAAATACATGAAGCCAAAATGCAAGTCTAACTCTGTATGTACTTTAAGTAAGGCAGGCAAATATGACATGGTGGCATAATGACTAATGTCTTTTACATATAATTTGTAATGCATTATGTGGACAACAAAGAGTGCTTTGTCAAACAATATGTTTACAATATTACTGAAATATTAACTACATAGCACAATTGCATCTGAAAATAATGCTATACTGAGCACCTATTGATGCAAATAACAAATAACATTTAACTTGCCCATTCATGTGATCAACAAAATTAGTTTGTTGTTCATTGATCCTGTTTACAGTTACTGTTCTATAGATTTGCTAAGTATGCCCACAGGAAAAAGAATATCAGCATTGTATGTAGTGACATGTATGTACTCTGATAAAAAATTTTTACTTTGAAAATTAGCAATGAGAAATAAGGACCACACAAATGCAAAACCAATTCAATCACTAATATTTTTTCCCCAAACATCTGACAGTATTATTTGTGATCCAATAAGCTATCATTTAGTTAAAAATGTCCAGATGCAATTGTGGTAACTTCACAGTTTCTGGACAATTGATTTACAAATTTTCAAAATGATGTTATTGAATTTTTACCATATATGTCATTAATTTACAGTTTATATTTTTTCTAGTGAAGAGCACATTTAAAAAGTTCTTTATACCACTTTTACTGTTATTAATCATTCTGAAACTACCAGGATTTATTGGTCTTCCCTAGCTGACCGTGAGAATATGATGATGCAATGCAGCAGCTCACCATCACTTTCTCAGTTAGATTCAGAAACAGGTTTAACATCATCAGCATATGTCATGAAACGTGTTAACTTTGCAGTAGCAGTACAATGAAATACATGCTAATGTAGAAAGAAAAAAATAAGTAAATCAATTACAGTAGTGTGTACACACACACACACACACACACACACAATTAAATAGTTAAATTAAAAATGTTGCTGCTATATAGGACCCTGGTCAGACCCCACTTGGAGTACTGTGCTCAGTTCTGGTTGCCTCATTACAGGAAGGATGTGGAAACTTTTAAAAGTGTGCAGAGATTTACAAGGATTTTGTCTGGATTGGGGGGCACGCCTTATGAGAATAGGTTGAGTGAACTTGGCCCTTTCTCCTTGGAGTGACGGAGGGTGAGAGGTGACCTGATCGAGGTGTATAAGATGATGAGAGGCATTGATCGTGTGGATAGTCAGAGGCTTTTCCCCAGGGCTGACATGGCTAGCAAGAGAGGGCACAGTTTTAAGGTGTTTGGAAGTAGGTACAGAGGAGATGTCAGGGGTAAGTTTTTTTTTACACAGAGAGCGAGTGCATGGAATGCTGGCGATGGTGGTGGAGGTGGAAATGATAAGGCTATTTTAACAGACTTGTGGATAGGTACATAGAGCTTAGAAAAATAGAGGGTTATGGGTAACCCTAGGTAATTTCTAAGGTAAGGTTAAGTTCAGCATAGCTTTGTGGGCTGAAGGGCCTGTATTGTGCTGTAGGTTTTCTATGTTTCTATATTTCTACAACATAGGTGTTTATATTAATCAGCTGATCTAAGGCCATGTGAAAAGCCTTGGAGATTTTGTCTGCCTGTTGTGGTGATGGGGAAATTGCAGTGGGACCAGGTCCTTGCTGAAGCAGGTGTTGATCCTAGCCATGACCAACTTCTCAAAGCATTTCATCACCATAAATGTCAATTATGATTGCCAATCATAACTGATATGCAATAAACAATGGCCTTTTCAATGAATGATGAATCTTTGGAATTATCTGCCCTGGAGTGATGGCTCAGTTACTAATTGCATTTAAAACAGGAATCTAAAACAATTCACATGTCTAAATTGTTTTAAAAGGACAGACATAAACTAAAAGGTAGAGAGTACATTAACTGACTTCAGCATTCTTTTACCTGTAGCTGAGATCGCAAGTGGGTCAAGGAGTTTTTTAGTTCTCTGTACCTGTTGGGTGAGCTCTCATCCTCCTAGCGATGGAAGGAAACAGAACATCAAATTAGCTGACAATTTCCTTGTTTCACTCCCACTCAGCTGCTTTGCAAACCTTGAGCAATTCCAGTTAATTGGGCCATTGGTTAATCAGGGCAGCCTCTCGTTTGGGACAGCTCTTAAAGAACAAAAACTAATCAAGAAAATGGATGGGATTCCTTTTGTTTACTTGGGACACTCTGCCACTTAAATGGGACAGGAGACTGTTGCTGAACAATTTCTAACGAGTGTCAGTTGCACGCACTTGTGTGGCCATTAGACACTACACCAAGCTTAGAGCAAACAGTTTTTAAATAGAGTCAGTTGTGTGTGTTTGTGTTCAAATAGCAATAATTTTTATTACTGATAGTTTGTGAGAAATAAGCAGTAAGACAATTCAATAGTTTTGCTCACTGTGGTTTCATGTATTCGAGATAAGATAAAATTTTATTTATCCCAAAGGAAATTATTGTCATGATGTTGCTCAGTCAGAAATAAATACTTTAAAATATGAAAATACAAAATGTGCATTAAAAAGTAATAGCGCAAAATATAGATGTGCGATGAAACCATACACTTAGATTCTTAACGAGGAGGAGAGGTTGTAGAGTCTTGTAGCCACAGGGAGAAAGGATCTCCTGTGGTGTTCAGTGGAATCAGTCTATTTCTGAAGGTACCTCTGTTTGTCCAGTATGTCATGGAGGGGTGAGAGGGATTGTCCATAATGCTCCGTAGCTTCTGCAGCATCCTCCCCTCAGACACAGCCACCAGGGAATCCAGTTCCATCTCCAGAACAGAACCAGCCTTCATGACAGGCTTATCGATCTTCCTGGCATCAGCTGCTCTCACCGTGCTGCCCCAGCAGACTACAGAGTAGAACAGAAAGCTGGCCACTACTGAGTCATAGTACTGTAGATGTTGAAAGGCTGGAGCCATCTCAGGAAGTACAGTCTGCTCTATCCCTTCTTGTACAGAGCCTCTCTATTTTTAGTCCAGTCCAGTTTATTGTCCAGGTGAGTTCCCAGGTATTTATTGTCCCAGACAACTTCCACATCCTCTCCCTTGATGGAGATGGGAATGCAGGGTGTTTTCAACTTCCTGAAGTCCACCACTTACTCCTTTGCCTTAGTGCTGTTGATCTGCAGATGATTCAGCCACAGCACTCTTCTGTACTCAGCCTCTTGACCCCAGCTGCTATGGCCCACAGCTACTGAATCATCCAAACATTTCTGCAGGTGGCAGGAATCCAAGTTGTATCTGAAGTTCAAGGTGTAGATGATGGACAGGAAGGGGAACAGGAGAGTCCCCCAAGGTGCCCCTGTGTTGCTAATCACAGTATCTGATATACAGCTCTGTAATCTCATATATTCAGGCTTGGAGATTCAAGAACCAGCCAAGAGTGAAAATGAAGTGATTTCACTATTTCAACAAATAAGGAACTATGAAGGATTTGGAGTTATTGAAAATAATCTTGCATGTTACAATGAAAATTTGGAGGATTCAACAATCAAGTCCTAGACCTCAATACCTTGCTGTGCAACTGGATCCTGGATTTCCTCACTTGCAGACCCCAGTTAGTTCAGATTGGCAACATCACCTCCATAATCTCCCTCAGCACAGTTGCACCTGTAGCCCCCTGCTCTGCTTGCTTTGTACCCATGACTGTGAGCCTGAGCACAGCTCCAATGACACATTTAAGTTTACCAATGACACCACTGTTGTTGGCTGAATCAAAGGTGGTGACAAAGCATATAGGAGGGAGACTGAAAATCTGGCCAACAACAACCTCTCACTCAATGTCAGCAAGACTAAGGAGATGACTATTGACTTCAGGAGGAGGAAACCTGAGGTCAATTAGCCAGTCCTCATTAGGGGATTAGAGGTGGAAGGGGTCAGCAACTTTAAAATTCTGGGCATTATCCTTTCAGAGGATCTGTCCTGGATCCAGCGCATGCATACCCTTATGAAGAAAGTAAAGCAACGCCTCTACTTTCTCAACAGTTTGTGAAAATTCGACATATCATCTGAAACTCTGACAAACTTCTGTAAATGTGTGGTGGAGAATATATTGTCTGATTGCAACACAACCTGGTATGGGAATGCCAATGCCCTTGTACGGAAAAGCCGACAAAAAGTTTATGGATACGGTCCAGTCCATCACGAGTAAAGACTTACCCACCTCTCAGCAAATCTGGGTCATGCTCTCTTCTCACTCACTGATGAAATCAGAAAGAACTACAGGAGCTTCAGGGCCCACACCACTAGGTGCAGGAAGAGTTATTACCCCTCAACCATCAGGCTCTTGAACTAGAGGCAATAGTGTCACTCAGCTCACTCGCTCCATCACTGAACCGTTCCCGCAACCTATGGACTTACTTTCGAGGATTCTTCATCTCATGTTCTTGATACTTATTTCTTATTTATTTCTTATTATTATTTCTTTTTTATTCCTCTTTTTGTATTTGCACAGCTTGTTGTTTTCTTCTGCACATTGGCTGTTGTCCATCCTGTTGGGACTGGTCCTTTAGTGTTTCTGTTGTGTTTCTTGTATTTACTATGATTGCTGGCAAGAAAATGAATCTGAAGGTTGTATATGGTGAAAAAATATGTACTTTGATAATGAATTTACTTTGAACATTGAAAGCATCGTATGAAGGCATTATCCGCACTGGATGTCCGCGGTGATTTTGTTTGTTTACAGTCAATCAAAAGAACACAGCAGCGTACAGTGGATGAATTTCTCCATTGAGAACTACTGGGAACTAATGCATAATTTTGTAATACTGTAGTAGAGTTAGTGGTGTTCTAATTTGTTTTAGATTACATTTAAATACATACGTAATTTGTTACTCAGATAAACGGTAGTTTGTCACTTCTATGCCTTTTTATCTACGCATTTCCATGAAGCTTCGGCTAATTGCGGCAGCTGCTTAATTAGGCCAAAATGTACTTGTCCTGATATGCCCCAATTAACCGGAATTCACAGTAGATATTTTAAATGTTTTTTGTTTCAGTCTGATACATTTAAAGGTTCAATTAGATGATCTGGAAGAAACACCAGCAATCGTTATGATTTTTCTCCTTGAAGATTTTGACTACGTTATTAAATTCATGCAAAGGAAATATTATAATATTTACCATATGTTGAAACACTGCATTGCAGAGGCTGCTCAGGTGCTTATATTTTGAAGACGCCTAAAAGGGAAACAAAATAATTATTTTAACAATTGTTATTAACACAGGCTGAGGCTTTCTCCCTCAGCTCCCTGGGAAAATTTGCTTCATACTTATAACATTAACTTTATACATAAGCAGCTGAAACCTGGAACTAGTGTTATGGACTTATCTATATGTCTATAACACTAACTCAAATGGAAATTTGACTGCTGTGAAAGTTTGTTATTGAAATTCACATCAATTCTATTAATCTCTTAGGTTTAATAACCACCAAATAGATTCTTTGCCTAATTGGTGACAAGTGCTATCAATGAGTCTTACTTGCTGTAGCCTTTCTTAACACTTCTATTGCACATATGACCTGTACCAAGGTTTCTAGATTTTTGACTAACAATTCTTAATATCTCATTGAAACAAATAAAGGGCTTGAGAAGGTGATTGTTCCCAAGGATTGCAGTCTCCAAATAAGCGTAGGCATTTAGGACTGAAATATGGAGAAAATCGTTTAGACAGAACCTGATGAACCTTTAGAATTTTGCAACTAGGAATGTTGTTGAGCCTCAGTACTGATTAATTTCAAATCAGAAATTGATGTATTTTTAAATATTTGAAGAATGAAGGAAATGATTAGCTTACCTAAAGATCCTTAGGTTCTCCTCAGATGTGACCGTCTCCTACAAACCCCAACTTAGCAACATACATCCAAACAATAAAAGCCAGAACAATACGCAAGACACTGGAGGAACTCAACTGGTCAGGCAGCATTTACCGAGGGAACTGATAGCCAATATTTTGGATTGAAATGAAGAGTCTTGAACCAAAATATCAACTGTACATTATCCTCTATGGGTGCAACCCGACCTGCTGAGTTCCTTTAGCATCTTGAACGTTGCTTCAGATTTCAGCATCAGTAGTCTAGTTTATAAGTCAGAAGCTTGCTGGACTCTGCACCAGGGAACTGTCGCAGTAGGTGTCCATCTTACTCATTCATCAAAAGCCAATCCACTGCACGAGCTAGGTATTGGCCTGTTTAAGGAGCATTGCAGACCCTCCCTCTACCTGCTATTTAACTGATGATGTCACGGCACTGGGAGAGTTTAAATCTAGCGTGCGGAAACCATGGCTCCCTTTCCACCCTCAGGGGCACCATGGGCAGCTGGCACCGTGGAAACATTAAATAGCAGAGGTGTGCTGCAGTAAAGAAGGCCCAGACACACACTTTAGATAAGTACTTCCTACACTGTGTATGTTTAGTGTCTGCTTTGTCCTGTCACTTCAGGTGCTCAGTTTAGAGGAGTATTTGTAACCAAGTGTAACTTGAAGAGTTTACTGAATGTCTAGTGTCTGTCTTGTCTTGTAGGTAAATAGTTAACCTATTTTTACTGGTAGTGGGTGCCTTCTATCCCCACTCACTGGCACTGCAAGCAGGGTTCAGTGATTGATCAGAGGATGAATATCTTAAGAAGGAAAAAATAAGAGAGTCAACCTCCCCCCCCCCCCCCCCCCGTGTGAGAAGTGCAGGATTTGGGAGTCCCACAACCTACTGGCAGGCTACAGGACACCCACACCCACAGACTGTTCAGACAAGCTGAACTCACACTGGGTGAAAATGGAACATCACATTGTGTCTGTCTTTAATGAGATTGGGTTCCCTAAGACAAAGGGGAGCTGGAGGGGTGCTAGCAGCCATCGAAAAGCAGCAGTATAAGACAATCTCACAGAAAGAGGAAGAGATAGCAAGCGTGCAGAAGCAGCACCTGTACAGGAAAGACAGTTGGCTACACGATCCCAATCCCAGCAAGGGGGCCACTGCCCCTCCAGCCTCTATGGAACAGTGTAAGAAAGAGCAACTGGCTGGGGGAGAGGAACAGTGTGAGGGAGAGGGGCCTGGGGAGGATAACACACTGTGTCTCGCTGAGAAGACTACCACCAGCGAGCTCCCTGCTAAGGAACGGGTGGAGGTGGGAGGCAAGTATTGACAGAAGCCAGGGGAGCTGCTGTCCATGTGGTTGCTGAGGATCTGGGATGAGAGGAGCTCTGCAGTAAGATCATCCAACAGGGAGATGGGTGTCCTGGGTGGGGTGGGCGGACTTGTCATCCCACCACGTGATTAACAATGGCCTGAGCGTGCCACCTGCTTTCCATGGGCTTGATGAATCAATACGGGACAGAGTGACAGTGGTGGTTAAGATATCTCTCACTCTCTGAGTGAGATTTGCAGCCCTGGGAGGAATGGCACTGTGGAGGTATGGTCCAAAGCCCTCCACCAGAGGGCCCTGGTCACAGGTGTATACGGTGGTGACAGTGACCCACTGAAGGGCCATAGACTCACCTTGACCATGGCGGAGTATTTACCTAAAGCAACAGCTCTCAGTTTAAAGGGAGTGGTGCAGCCCTTAATGAGACTAGATACAGGGGTTACTGTAGACATTAGAAAATTAAAGGGAATAGTATAGGTGGGGGAAGGTCCCTGTGATTGGGTGCTCGAATTAGACAGACAGCATGGGAGTGGAAGGCCCTGCATAACCTGTAAGGAGAAGTTTTTGGTGTTTCTCAGAGCCGGGGTCCTGCGGGAGCAGGTAACTGGGGTTTCCACCCCCACCCTCTATGCCCTGTGGAGGGAGTACTGCCGGATGAAGCGAGGCAAGGAAACCATTAAGAGAGAAGGGTCGTTCTCCAAGCCCTCCCCCGATAAAGGCTCCTTCTGTCCAACGGATCCCTTGCATTCTGCTCTCAGGGTTCCCTTTATCTCTCAGTGGATGCTCTGCAAGAGGTTTGGAGGGAACTTCAGCAGCAGATGGTGGGTTGTGCTTCCTGGCCCACTCTCCTAAGGAGGGGAGTTGCCATTCACCCTGCACCATCCCCTGTAATAAGATGTGAATCATTTAAGTTCAAAAAAATGTGGAGAGAGAGAGAGACAAGTGCTAAGTCTGTCATGTGTTTGTTAAATCTGTATTGGAAGGGTGTTTGAATTAATCCTACCCTTCAGCAGAAGCGGGAATCGATTGAAGTATTTCGCTACTTGGTGAAGCGATTTTGCAGGAGCTTCAATCTTTTAAGAGGGCTGTGCTTTAAGAAGTTATGTGAATGTGTTAATGTGTTGGGTATGGACACTTTTGCTAAAAGAGGATAAGGTGATGATGAGATGATCTAGTGCAAGTTCCAGACTACTGTTTGACCTACTTAGCAAGTCTGCCATTGCAGGTACATAGTTTTCACCAGGTAACATGACGGGTGCTGCAAATCAACACATTTTATATCATATGCAACAGCTATGATGAACTTGATTCCAATTCTGGTTCTTCTGGATAGCTCGAGCAAACAAATGTTTCCTGTTGTTTACAAATAGTAGTAGGATTACAGAATATTCACCGTTGCTGGATTATTCCATGCTAATACTTTGTGGCATTTGATGACCTGCATTATAGAAGACAAACCAAATTTAACTTCATCTAAAAATTCTTGCTCATTCTTGCTTAATAACCATGGCTTGGGCCATTATCCCTAGCTACTTCAGGATATCTTGCAACAGCTAACAAGTCCTTCAGAGTCAGCTACATCCACTCAGGGTCTCAAGGGTCCACGGAGTTCAACATATTCTCATTAAGGTAATGCTTTATTTATTATTGAAATAACATTTCAAAATTGTAACTTTTTTCCGCTCAGATATTGATTCTTCTCTGTTTAATTGTTTCAGATTCTGTGACTCCACTCCTGAACATAGCTCATCTGAGTCTACTCTCACTTTTCCAGCCTTGTTCTTTCACTTTCTCTTTTTATCATGCATAAATTATTGACGTTAATAAGTCATCACTCAGTTATGGTTTTTGCATGCTTCTGATACAACCTGAACAAGCAGGGTATCAATAAAGGAATGTTTTGTTAAATCTTATCTGAATTGTGAGCACAACATCCAGAGTCATCTGTATTTTACAGTGAAATAATCTACCATCAAAATCTTGATAGAAGCCAATGATAAGTGTTTTTATATTTTCCAAATCCGCTGTGCATCATTTCAAGTTGATTTCAAATATATAAGCACGGGCATAGTGCAATCAACGGAGATCTCAAGGTCATCTGGTTTACCTGCTTATCTTGACAATCACAGTTCTGGCTAATGTTTATTTCCCAAGCAACACTGATAAAACATATAATCAGACCTCTTTCTCCATTGCTGTGGATTATTACTGGTGTGAGTTAGGGTCACATGGAAATTCCTCTCAGTTGCTTTTTCAAAACACCAGTGCAGCAGTGGTTGTGCCTTGGACTGAAATTCAAATTCAATTGACTTCAGTGGAGCAGTATTTTAGATGAGTAGTACAACACAAAATAGATTTCATGTCAATAACTACTTCTTAATATTTAAACTGTAAATTCAACATTGGTTACTTTTAAATGGCTAGAAAATAAAATTGAAACCGGGGCTAAAAAGGGTTGATAATTTGATATGCAAGCCCTTGGTCAGATCCCACTTTGAGTACTAGTTCAGTTCTGGTCACCTCACTACAGGAAAGGTGTGGTTACAATAGAAAGAATGCAGAGGAGTGCAAGGATGTTGCCTGGATTGAAAAGTGTGTCTTTTGAGAAGAGGTTGAGCGAACTTGGCCTTTCCTCCTTGGACCGACAGAGGATGAGAGGTGACCTGATTGAGGTGTCTAAGATGATGAGAGGCTTTGATTGTGTAGATAGCCAGAGGCTTTTTCCCAGGGCTGTAGATTTCTATTCAGCTCAACTAACATGGACCAAAATTGCTCCACATTTATTTGCTAGTTTATAAGGTATAGTTACGCTGCACTTACAGTTTAGGATGCATTCCTGTAAACTAGATTGCAAATATATATCAGCACTGAAAGCCAAAGGCTTTTCCCCAGGGCGGAAATGGCTAACAAGAGGGGGTATAGTTTTAAGGTGCTTGGGAAAAGGTACAGAGGGGATGTCAGGGATGTCAAGTTATTTTTGCCCAGAAAGTGGTGGGTTAGTGGAATGCACTGCCAGCGGCGGTGTTGGAACTGGATATAATAGGGTCTTTTAAGAGCTTCGTAGATAAAAAGAGCTTAGAAAAGAAGAGGGCTATTCACTAGGGAAATTCTAGGCAGTCTCTAGAGTAGATTACATGGTCGGCACAACATTGTGGGCCGAAGGGCCTGTAATGTGCTGTAAATTTCTATGTTCTATGAAAGGTGTTTATAGTAAGGTTAGAAAACGTGGAATGAAATACTGACATGCCAAGATCTTCACAATATCCTATGCCCTGCTCACTGCTGCTGTGTCAGGAAGTGGGCACAAAACTCTCACCCTACCCACCATTGCAGGCTGCTGTACAAGGATGGGAGGTTCAGGAACCTGCACAACTCTCACCGTCTCTAATGCTGCTCTGGGAACATGTAACAGTACAGCACAGGCCTTTCATCCCAGCATGCCAATTTAAACTGCACATAACGCATCTCCCTCTAATCCTGTGCCTGTCTAAATGCCTCTTAAATGTTGCTTCTAACACTTCCCCTGACAGCGCATTCCATGCACTAACACTCATTGTTTAAAAAAACTTGCCTTGTATATCTCCTTTAAACTTTGCCCCTCTCACCTTAAAGCTTTGCCCTCAAGTACTTGGCAATTCCACCCTAGGAGAATGAAGCACCATCAATAACTCACTCTGAGACGTAAAGGTGAGATATCAGCTTTTATTGACTGGAAGAAGGAACAAGCAGTGAGTGACCATTATACTACATCCTGGAGACTGAGAGGCCGGGCTCAGGCCTCAATTGCCTTTATACAGGGATCTGTGGGAGGAGCCACAGGAGTAATCAGCAGGGGGCATGTCCAGACAGGTATATGTAGTTCACCACAGAGAAAGACTCTGATCATCTACCCTATCTATGCCTTTCATACTTCTATAGAATTCCATCAGGTATCCCCTCACACTTTGATGCCCTATAGATAGGAATCCATGTTTGTCCAATCTCTCCTTATAACGAATTCCTGCCCTCCCATGTCATTCCAACTCCACAGTTCAGTGTAGAGAGGTTGCTGGTGAGGGCTAATGTCAGGAAGGTCAGGGAGGACAATGTGCCCAGCACCTGTGCTGGACGTTGACAGGCCACACAGGATCCACTGTTTCGGATGTGATCGAAGCTGATGTTCTGCTCTACTGCAGCAAGCTCAAGGACCAGCAACCAACACCGATCTTGTTGCTAGAGAAGCACCTCTGTACTGGGAGAGATGCTATGCCAAAAAAAGAGGAGGAGGTGACTGCAACAGCAGTGGCACAGAAAGTGGAGTTGATGCTTCACCATGCCAGTGACTCGAGTTCAGTGCTGATCTTGGTATTACCTGTGGCTGCATGGGTTTCCTCCCCATCCCAAAGATGTGTATATTGATCAGTTAACGGCCACTGTAAGTTGCCGCCAGTGTGTGGGAGAGCGGGAAAATCTGGCAGTTGATGGGAATGTGCGAAGAATAAGAAGCAGATTGATAAAGAATTAATGTAAATGGGAAGAGGGTTGGTGATAGCTGGCATGGACTTGGTGAGGAAAAGTATATGTTTCCATGCTCTATGAGCAGCTTCTAATAGGTTGGCGCATGGAACAGTCACTGCCAGTCCCCCGCAGAAGTCTACACTGACAAGGATGCCTCTCCCATTCATCCCACAAATCTCCACACTGCTTGGCCCAGCTCCCCAAAAATTAGCCATCATAAAACCTCTTCACACAGAGCCATGGGCAATTCATTGCTGTGGGAATGCAATGGAGAACAGTGGCTCATCAGAACCCCAAGGCCCATGTCCCAGGCACAGCTGCAGAATGGGCAGTGGTTCACTTCAGCTTCCCAGCACCCAGCATAGCAATGATTCCAAAAAAAACATCCACAGACAGAAATTTTTCGTTGTCAGTGATCCAATCATTAATCAATGAAAGACCGGCGTTTTCCTTGGTGGCCTAATTATTACTTATCTCTCAGTCAATATCATCAGGATAATCAGGTTGAGGTTATTAACTTCAGGCTGTCTGGATTCTCTGCAGCCTTGAAAACAATTCTGTGGCCAATATTTATCCCACAGCAAACATTATTTAAGAAGATTATTGCTCATTATGAGATTATCATTTGTGGAGTCAGGCTGCCACATTTCCTACTTTACAATGGTGATTATATTTCTAAAGCACTTGATTAAATAGACTGATAGGTTCTATATAACTGTACCTCTTTCCTTTCATTACTATGATGGGATAGAGATATTGAGGTTCCTCTTAATTATGACAGTCTGAATTTCTTCCTTGCATTTTATATTTAATGACAGCTGCTGGTCTAGATCTGGTATGCACCGAGATTGCAAGCTCATCAGTGGCATAATGCATTCCATTTTTTCCTAATGTTGTAGAACCGGAGAGCTTCACAGTCAGATCAAGTGAAGGGCCACACTAAAACCAAATGAACTCAAATAAAGTATTGCTTAATATGGAAGCTGCATCCAACACTTTGCAAAGGAAAACGCTCTTAGGCTCAACTGGGAATGGCTTTCATTAAAGAAGTAGAGTACTGTTGAAGGTGCTGCTTGTGACTGATTGTTCAGATCGAACTGAGAAATTTGTCCAAAGATTAACTGCAATTATCAGTAGACCAGCATCAATAGGAGAGGATGCCAAGAAGATAGAAAAACCTAAAGCAATTTATAACACAACACAAAATTCTGGATCAATTCAGCAGATCAGCATCTGTTTTTTGGAATATTGAAATGGAGATTAACCAGTAAAAAGGTACACAAAATTATTTTAAAACTAAAATTCTTAGAAGATTTCAGCTAACATAAGCAACATAAAATCTGAAAATCTGCCAGTTCACTGCAATACCATAACATAGTAGTTTTGACAGTGTATATTCATTCATTAATGTATGGGGGATGCCACTCAATTATCAGCAGTACCATTACTTTTTATAATGGTCATGAAAAAAGCACGTGTGATAAACAGACAGCAACCAGGTGCCACAGCCGATGTCAATGGCATGCACCTTCCAATTTTTCTATCATTGCTAACCATGCTGACTCATGGACTGTTGGAATAGAACTTAAATCTAATGCTACTCCTGCAAACTCTTAAGCAAGTTATGAGATCATCTGATTCAATCCAGCTTGGAAAGTCATACTGAGACCAGAGTATGCCAAATGCAGCAATACATTCTGTTTTTACCTGGGAAGGAGATGGCAATAGCAGTTTTAACAACGTTGGAAGATATCTTCTATACTCAACAAGTAAATAGAAACAAGCTGTCAACTGAACAATAACTGAGTTGCTGCAGCACAAAGAAGGAACCGACTTCTTCAATTTCCAAATAATTCCTTCATCGATTTTTATAGAAACTATATAAAGTGGCATCAATGATGCCAGCAGTCTAAAATTCTTTTATGCATAGCTACACATGAAAGCCTCTTTCTAAGGGTTTTATCTCATTCACCCTATTTTACTGTTATTGATAACTTTTACACAGATCTATTCCAACTCTATTTGCTTATATCTTAACTTACACCAAGTTCTATTCCCCATCTCTTCTATACTCACTGGCCCACAATGCTCTTGGTTAAGTGCAGGTGTTTTTAAAATTATTATCCTTGATTACAAATGCATCCATAGCCTTATCCTCCCTGTTCTTCTCCAGCCCTAGGATCCTCCAAGATACAGTATTCCAAAAACTCTGGTCTCTTGTACATATTCAATTTGAATCTTTCTACTATTAGCAGTTATGCATCAGGCAACCAAAATCCTATTCTCCCTAAATCTCTCCCCCTCTCTTCCCTTTCTTAAGATTTTCCTTAAAACCAACCCCTACAAGACCAAAGCATTTAGTCATATACTTGAATCTGTCCTTCAATACCTGAACAAGAAGCTTTATTTGATAATGACCCTGTGATAGGCAGTGGGGTGTTTAATGATCTTAACTGTGTCTTATAATTGTAAATAGCAAGCATTTTTAATCCAATCCAAATGCAACAACAGGATTTGAAGGCTGTTGTACCCACTTTACACAACATGTTCTAACTAAAGATCTAATTAACTACAGATAAGAGGCCAACTCAGCAAGAGCTGCAGACACTCTCAAGCTAACTGATCATGAAAAGAAGGAATGTATAACTACTGAAACAAATTTTTGTCTGGGAATGCAGAAGTGAGTTTTCAATAGGCCACAAAATGTTCTATTCATTCGCAAAGGAATTTCAGCATCTGTTTGTTTTCAATAATGTAGAAAAGGCACACCCGTAATCATCTAGGCAACTGTAGAAGCCTTTCTAATTAAATTGGGCCTCAGGGTATAGCAACATTAGTTTCTGGATCTGCTCTGTAGGGCTGACATCGGTATTAGTCGTAGAATCTTTGCAGTCTCAAGCATTTTTTCAGGCACCAATTGTTCTGACAGTAACGTTAGAAGTTTCAGATTTATGATAGCATTTGAGAATCCTCAAATCCATTTAGACAGATGTCATAAGCATCCAAATATCTAGCCATTATAATTTCTGCTTCACTACATGGTGGACAGATGGGTCAGCCTCTCCTTCATCCCTGAACTTGCTGGAAGTTGTGATATACTGGGACTCCACAGCAACCCATAGGGAATTAAATATTAACAACATCTCTCATGGAAGGAAAGAAACATTTTTAGCCACTCATGACATCTCAAATCATTTAATGTCTTTGAAGTGTCATTATTGTGGCATTGTAGAAAATGCTCAACACAAGAAAGTCTGCAGATGCTAGAAATCCAAGGCAACACATGCAAGATACTGGAGGAGCTCAGCAAGTCAGGCAGCATTCAAGGAAATGAATAAACTGTCGAAGATTTTGGCCTAGACCCTTCTTCAGGATAGAAAGCCTTCTTGAGTAGAGCAAGATTTAAAAAATGGCAAAGTGATAAATAATTGGTTTTAGTTAAAGGATAGCTATTCCTTTTTACACTTATTGCCAGAAAAGGCACAGATTCCAAACTACTCAAAATTCTATTGTCTCATCTGGGTTTCCTATGTGATATTGGCGGGAGTATATATATTACTCAGGGTACTAGACAGAATTGCTTTAAATAGAACCATTCACATGTTACTCAGATCCATGACAGTTAAGGTGTTGAATTTCACATTTAAACAGCACATTCACTTTTATTTGGAGTTCATGTTTGAGTCATCTGTTCTTCCATTCAACTCTGTTCATCAGTTATAAATTTGTCGAGAGGGTGCATACAGAACTAAATTTGCATCATTATGTTTTCGCCACTGCCCTACACATCGGAAATAGAAGTGTGAAACAGGTTCATGGTAAAATAGCAGCTTTCTTATCTCACACTCAACTTTATTTTCAAGTGACTAAATTCAGAGAAAATTTTAGGCTGAGAAGATACAGAGCAGTTATTCTTACCTCCATTGTAATCCCCACCTCTGACATTTCACCTGAACTGAACTGGAGTTCACAATTTTGCTAGAATTTAAAAAAAAGAGACAATATAAAAATGTTGCCCAATGCAGACAGAGGGAAAGATGGAAACAGAAACCAAGATCTACATTTGTACTGTAAACCACAATTCAGCTTTCTTTTCAAAGGCAATCAATATTGAGGATGACTTGCTTTCCACCCCAGTTTCATGAGTTCTGAGATGACTAAGGAGTTCAATGTTGGATTGCAAGCTTTGCCACAGATTCAAGATTGTTTAATGTCATTTCCAGTACACAAATGTAAAAGAGAAAGAAATAATTACCACTCCAGCTCTGCTACAGCACAAAAAAAAACACAATGTATAAATAAATAAGATAATTTATAGACGTAAATTGATTGTATGTCCATATAACGACACCAGGCACAGGAGTGTCTGTGCATAAGGTGACTGACATGAAATGATAAACAAATGGTGTTTGGGGTATGGAGGGGTGTTGGAGGATGGGTTAGTGGGTGGATCAGCCTTACAGCTTGGGGAAGTAACTGTTTTAGAGTCTGGTGTTCCTAGTAGTATTGCTACGTAGCCTCCGCCCTGATGGGATTAGGGCAAATAGTCCGTGAGCAGTTGAGTGGGATTCTTTATGATGTTACTGGCCCTTTTCCAGCATCTTTCCTTATAAACAACACACACAAAATTCTGGTGGAACACAGCAGGCCAGGCAGCATCTATAGGGAGAAGCGCTGTCGATGTTTCTTCCTGACGTTGTCCTTCGTCCTGACGAAGGGTCTCAGCCCGAAATGTCGACAGTGCTTCTCTCTATAGATGCTGCCTGGCCTGCTGTGTTCCACCAGCATTTTGTGTGTGTTGTTTGAATTTCCAGCATCTGCAGATTTCCTCGTGTTTGACCTTTCTTTATATATGTCTTTGATGGTGGGTAGGCTGTTCCAGTGATGCACTGGGCAATTTTATCTACCTTCTTGTCAGTCACAGTGCAGTTTCCATACCATGCAGTGATGCAGCTTGTTAGGATGCTTCCCATTGCACATCTGTAGAATATCTGATGTGAATATAGATGTTCATGGTCCAGCTCTCTTCTGTCTCTCAGAAAGTAGAGGCATTGGTGCACGTTCCTGACTGTGTAGAATGTGCTCTGGATACATGAGAGATTGTGCGAGATGTGCACTGACCTTCGGAGCCTGGAATGTCCACATTCTGATCGTGCAACCAGTGATCAGCCAGAGAGGAAAACTGTGAGTTAGACCATAAGACATTGTATAGGAGCAGAATCAAGCCATTTGGCCCATCGCATATGCTCTACCATTTCATCATGGCTGATCCAATTTTCCTCTCAGCTCCCCTCTCAGCTTTCTCCCTGTATCCCTTCATGCCTTAACCAATCAGGAATCTATCAACCACTGCCTTAAACATAAATAAAAACCTGGGCTCCCCACCTGCCTTTGGCAAAGAATTCCACAGATTCACCACACTCTGGTTAAAGAAGTTCCTCCTCATTCTGTTCTAAAAGGACACTTCTCCATTCTGAGGCTGTGTCCTGTGGTCTTAGACACTCCCACAGGAAACAACCTCTCCACATCCACTCTATCAAGGCCTTTCACGAATTGATAGGTTTCAATGAGGTCAGCCCTCATTCTTCCGAATTCTAGTGAATGCAGGTCCTGAGCCATCAAACGCACTTCATATGACAAGCCATTTAATCCTGTAATAATTTTTGTGAACCTCTTTTGAACTCTCTCCAGTTTCAGCACATTTTTTTTTAAAGATCAGGGCCCAAACTTGCTCACAATACTCCCAGTGAGGCCTCACCAGTGATTTATACAGCCTCAACATTACATCCTTGTTTTTATATACTATTCCTCTTGAAATGAATGCTAACATTGCATTTGCCTTCCTCACCACAGACTCAGCCTGCAAATTAACACTTAGGGAATCCTGCACAGGGACTCCCAAGGCCCCTTGCACCTCAGTTCTTTCTATTTTCTGATCATTTAGAAAATAGACAACTCTTTCATTTCTTCTACCAAAATTCATGACCATACACTTCCCAACATTGTATTCCATCTGCCAGTTCTTTGCACATTCTCCTAATCTAAGTCCTTCAGTAGCCTCTCTATTTCCTCGAAACTATTTGCTCCTCTACTGCAAACTTTGTAACAGAACCAACAATTCCATTATCCAAATGATTGACATATAACGTAAAAAGAATCAGTCCCTACACAGACCCCTGTGGTACACCACTAGTTACTGGCACCCAGCCAGAAAGGGCACCCTTTATTCCAACTCTTTGCCTCCTGCCAATCAGCCCCCTCTTTAATCCATACTAGAATCCTTACTGTAATACCATGAGCTCATGCTTGTTAAGCAACCTCATGAGTGGCACCTTGTCAAAGGCCTTCTGAAAATCCAAGTACACAACATCAACCGATTCTCCTTTGTCTATCCTGCTTGATATTTCTTCAAAGAATTCCAGCAGATTTGTCAGGCAAGATTTTCCCTTGAGGAAACCATGCCAATGATGGCCTATTTATCATGTACCTCCAATTACCCTCATCCTTAATAATGGACTCCAACCACTGAGGTCAGACTAACTGGCCTATAATTTCCTTTTCCTGCCTCTCTCCCCTCTTGAAGAATGGAGTGACAATTCTCTTCTGGAACCATTCCAGAATCTAGTGATTTTTGAAATCTCATTACTGATGCCTCCACAATCTCTTCAGCCGCCTCTTTCAGAATGCTGGTGTGTACACCATCTGGTCCAGGTGACTTATCTACCTTCAGATCTTTCATTTTCCCAAGTACCTTCTCTTTATTAATGGTAACTTCACACACTTCATAACCCCTGACACCTGTAACTTCCACCATATTGCTTCTGTTATTTAGATAGTGTGTTTTTGAGATGATTTAGTGCGATGGTACTTTGCTGTCTCCGAAGGAGTTTGGTGACGTTGGGAGTAGCGTGTGCAGCCTGGAGACAGAACATGAGTCCATGATCAACTCTATTACTTCTCTCTGACTGAGGCATTGAGCAAGGTTGAAGTCGGCGAAGACAGGAGCAGAGGATGTATATGTGCTTGGTGCCGAATGTCCGCGTCTGTCCAGTTTTCCTCTCCCTTTCACTAGCTGCTGTCAGAGGAAAGAGCAGGAGTCTTGGGTTACACATTGAAAGGATTGACCCATTGAAGTTCATAGCTGTGGACTCTGAGGTTCATTTTGCATGTGCTATGGGTTTCTGCTTACTGTTTTTCTGTTTTTTGAACGGTTTGATCAGGGCGGATTGGTGAGGATTGGGGTACTTCGGTGAAGACTAGCTCTGTGGCCTGCCATCAGCTAGCGGCACTGAACTGAACTGAATACTCCTAGTTTGATGTTGATATTCTACGTGTTGCTTGCTCCTTTTTTGCTGTTGGCTGTATTTGTTCTTTTGTTGCACGCTGGATGTTTGATGATTTTCTGGGAATGAGTTCCATGGTGTTTTTCTTTTTCATGAATGCCTGCAGGAGGACAAATCTCAGAGTTGTATTCTGCATACATACTTTGGTAGTAAGTGTACTTAGTACTTAATAGGGTTGCGCTAACCACTAAGCTACTGTGCGGCTCCATGGTTCTGGAAAGGGAAGGCATATGACAAGCCCAGGACCGTGGTGTTGGGTCTGCAATAAAAAACAGCTCATCAGTTAACTCTCTGAACTTCTTGTGGGGATCAGTGAATGTCTCATGGTGATCCATTTGGTTCTTGCCAAAAACTTGACAGCAACCTTCTTGAGTGCTTATGCATCAACTGCGGACTCAAATGAGTAAGCAAAAGAATGTCACATCTACACTTGCCTAGACGCAACACTGTTGAGCATCCTGAAGGAGGGTAAGATAATTTTCTTAGGGAAATTAATGCCAGGGTTGGCAGGGACTTCAATCTTTGGAAGGGTACCATAGGAAAGGAAGATATTGACAAGATCAACTCAAATGGAGTACTATGCCTCACTATATGTGCTGAACACAATCTTATCATCATAAATCTCTCTTCCACCAGAAAAACAAATTCAAGGCACCTTGGCAGTACCCCTGATCGAAACAATTACATATCATTGACTGTTATTATCAGAGCCAGGGACTACCGTTATGTCAATATCACAAGGGCCATGATTGGGACAGATGAATGCTAGATAGGTCATCTCCTGATCCACTCCACCATGTCCATCAAACTCATGAGAAAGAAGAGGGTTCATAAAAAGCAGACCATGCCAAGACTAAATCTCAGGAATCTGCTTGACATGGCCACCCAACACCACCTCATTTGGGGAAAGCCTCCAACAGGAATATCCAAAGGATATTGGAGAAGACTGGGGGCTGCTCAAGTCCACCATTCTCCATACCTACAATAGCATCCTTGGGTACGAGTCTAGAAAACATCAGGATTGGCTTGATGATGATGACAAGGACATAGAACAACTTATCTCAGAAAAGAAAAGCCTTTTGTGCCTGGCAGAATTACATCGGCAGCAAGGCCAAAAGTGAACCTTACTCCAGAGCCAAGGCAACTGTCCAGTGAAGGGTGAAGGAGCTACAGGATTATTGATGGACTGAGAAAGCACCGGTGACATGAGTGACTTTTTCAGTGCAACCAAAGCTGCCTATGGGCCAAGGTACTTTGGACTAAAACATCTGCACCCAAAGGATGGAAAGAACTTGTGAAAGGATTGAAAGGATATCAATGACTGGTGAAGAGAGCACTTTCAGGAAGTTCCCCAACTGTGATCCTATGCTGTCTTTTACTAACCAAATCCTTCAGAGACCTGTGAGAGAAGACATGGGGGAACCTCCCAGTATAAACGAGGTCCACTATGACATCAGGAGCCTGCAAAGCAACAAAACCACTGTACCATTGCACCTTTATTGCCGCCATCCTTTGCTTCAATGGCCAAGACATGCCACAGGAAATCCCAATCATGTATAGAATAGACAACAGGCTTTTCAACCTCAACAGGTTCAAGGCAAAGAACAAGATCAGCACTTTGGATCTTCAGTACATAGATGCCAATGCCATTGCAGCACACTCTGAAGAAGACCTCCAAAGTATATAATGCCCTGGGTCTTGTTTTGAATATATAAAAAGGGCACAGGTCCTACATCAGCCACCACCCAACCAGCTATTTATCCAGACCTTTATAGAAGTTGATGATATTGCCCTTGAAAGTGTAGATCACTTTCTCTACCTTGGCAGTATCCTCTCCTCAAAAGAGGACATCGACTCAGAGATCAACCACCTCGTGTAGTGCTAGTGGAGCCTCAGCAAGATTAAGGAAATGAGTCTTTTGAAGACTGTTACCCTCAGGTCCAAACAAAACCTTTGGTTGATTGAGAACCATCTTTCCTACATTATTGTATGGAGCTGAACCATGGACCACCTTCAGCAGACATCTGAAAGCTCTGGAACAATACCACCAGAAACCTTATGGATGATTTTGAAGATCATCTGGAAGGACAGACATACTAACACCAGGGTACCGGAAGAATCGAACATGAACAGTATCTCCACCATGACAAAGCATCACCAACTCCGTTGGATTTGTCATGTTATTCAGATCCCTAACTCCCGTCTCCCCAAACAGATCCTTTACTCCCAGTTGTAGGAAGGTCAGCCAGTCCTTGGTGGGCAAAGGAAACTCTTCAAAGATGATATCAAAATCAGTCTGAAGAAATTTAATATTGCATCTAAAAGCTGGGAAGACATTGCACTCAATGGAAGCACTTGGAGGAAATCTGTTCAAGAGGGAACTGCAGTATATGAGAGCAGCCTCCACTGTGCCACAGAGAACAAGCAGCAGCTGTGAGAGGAGAGAATGAACAAAAGGCTGAACAACTAACTGCAGCCACCACTTACTCGTGTCCACAACGCACCAGAATATGTAGATCCCAGATTGGCCTCTACTGCTACTGAGGACCCACCAGTGGACTATTCCTTAGGAATGCTTAACACGGGTCATTGCACTATTCATGCTCGCAGTTTCCACTGCTGTGCTGCTGATGTAAAGAGCGATATGATTGGTGCAAGCTCTCCTGAAGATGATAACCATCTCCTTTGTCTTGTTAACTCTGAGGGTCTCTGAGAGTCATTTAAATCTGAGGGTGGAGAATTCTTTGGTACAGAGATGATGGTGGCTGATTTGAAGCATGTAGGGACAGCAGCCTAGATGAGTGAAGTGTTGAAGATGTCCATGAAGACATTAGTGAACTGGTTTGGACGCTCCTGAATACTCTGACTGGGATGTTGTCTGGCCCTGCCGTCTTACCCCTGTAAGACTCCTCTCCAGAGTCCTCCTCTTGCTGCTGTTACAGACAGTGGCTGCTTACCTGGGAGGGGGTAGCTTTGTAGCTGGCATTTGTTGCGTGCCTTGAAGCATGCATTAAAGGTGTTCAGAGCATCAGGGAGGGCAGTGGTACTGGTATAGCTGATACAGTTTTTTCTTGTGTAGTCATTAATGCCCTCGATGCCTTAGATGAGGTTTTTCCTGGCTGTTCTGAGAGATCTTCTATCCATATATCCCACAAAGTTAACAAGTTAATGGGGTTGTTGAGATGGTGCTTTATGTGTTGGCCTTTATTAGTCAGAGGATTGAGTTCAAGAGCTGCGAGATAATGTTGTAGCTCTATGAAATCCTGGTTAGAAACAACTTGGAATATTGAGTTCAGTTCTAGTTACCTCATTATGGAAAGGATGTGGAAGCTTTTGAAGGGGTGCAGAGGAGATTTACCTGGATGCTGCCTTGATTAGACAGATTGAGTGAGCTAGTGCTTCTCTCTTTTGAGCGAATGGGGGGGGGGGGGGGAGTGAAGACTGATGATAAAGATGTACAAAGTGATAAAAGACATGGATCAAGTTGTCATTCAGAGTCTTTGTCCCAGGCCGGAAATGGCTAGTACAAGGGGCCTAAATTTCAAAAGTGAAGGAGACAATGATGATATGGAATTGGCCTCCAAATGTACACACAATCATGCAACATCTGCCTGCAGTAAATCAACAGCTGAAACTGGAGTGACCTTAGCATTGAACAGTTTCCAGCTTATTTGAGGAATAACACCATCCCAAATAGAAACCTGCTTAAAGAGAGAAATTGTACTGCAGTGCAAAATATTAAGAGCTTTGGTTTAATGATATAACCTTGCTTGACCATGGTCTACACTGAAATTATCTCTGTGAGATTACAACTTTCATATCAATGCGTAGCAGGCGTAGAATGGTAATGACTTTCTAAGGGTAGCCAAATTTTGGGAGGTCTCTCCATTGTTGGATATGACTGTTTAATTCTTCGACTAGACTGTTCGTCATTTTCTTTGCAGTTCAACAATCCACTTGTATCTTAAGTCATCCTTATATACCTAACAGTTTAATATGCCTCTCGTGGCTATACAAAATAAAATTCTTGAAAGCTCTCGATGCTTTACCTCTCTTAATTGACAGAGTCAAAGACTCTTGAGAGTTCAAACTAAGATTATTCCAATGATTTAAATACTACAGCTTTTAAGCCATCCTCCCCAGAGCCAAGAAGAACAATTCAATTTATTATACAGCAATAGCAATTTAAGGAGCAGATCACCAATTGGCCTGGAATCACAAAGTTTCAGTGCGGTCCAACACTGGTACCTCAGCATTTCAATGTAGCCCAATGCATCGCAGGTGCTAGCTCAGGGAAAGGGACTAGCTGCTCTCATACAATGATTTTTACAGCCTGTTAGGGCCCATGCTCAGGATCATTATCTATTAAAGCCATAACAGGACCTTAAAAAAAAAATCAAGTAAATCTTGGAGCCTGTTAAATACATATCTAGAAATTTACTTACTTCATTAATACTTTATTTGAATATTAGGGATACAGTGTGGAATAGCCCCCTTCTGGTCCTTTGAGCTGCGCTGCACAGCAACTCCATATAAAAGAATTAAAAACATTGAAACCATCAAAAAAATCAATAAACACAAAACTCCTTCATGGCATCCAAGGTCAAGGTGTTGTACAGTTCATGAATGGCCCTTCAGTTCACACCAACCAAGATGCCTCAGAGTTAACTGAAATAGGACTGCCAAGGAATAAAGGGAACTAGGACACTGGCACAGAAGAGGGGTTGAGGCCAGCAAAGATCAGCCATGATATATTGACTGATGGGGCAACTTGAGCAGCCTGCTGGCCTACTCTTCCTTCTATTTTCTTATGTGTTTGGCTTTGGTCTAAACATGCAGAATCAGCAGTCTACTTGAGAACTGGGAGGCCTGAGGATGTTTATGCTGCTGCATTGATCTCTGCAAGGGCTCAACAGCACTGGCCGCACAATAGGAGATGCAGCATCTGTCTCAGGCCCACGCCAACACTAGAAACCGGGGAAGCACAGTTGCATCCTGACATTTATATTGGTGTGGGATCAGAAGTCCCAGGCTTTTATACTCTTAATTTCTATTGTTATTCCCTCATTTACAGAGATTACAACTGTATCATCCATATCTGAATATCTTGGAGCCCTAGCTCAATACCAGTGGTCATTATGGCATTCTTCATTGCTGATTAAAACAATGAATAACTCTCTGATGTGAGACAGAAATATCCACCTTGAATTCCCACTCTGGCAGTACCTCACCTTAGATTTGTATCCATTGTTCAAATGCTTTCACGTTCTTAGCCCTTATTGGCCCCTTAACCTCTCCCACCAGAGATGAGTATCACTGTTCCAAACCGTCTCTTGATACTATCCTTCCGACATAATCTGTAGCACTTTCGGTGCAAAGCACTAAGGATAGCTTCACAGAGCTTTGAATGGCCTGCCATTCATTTGTTGTTCCAAACTAAGCTCTTTTATTCATCCTGTTAAAATTCTCCTCAATTTTCAGCCTCAGCTTTTGAGTCAGAATCATTTTTGGAACTTGCCTATCCTCCCCTCTACTGATCTTAGAGTAGATTAAAAGGTCAGCACAACATTGGGGTCAAAGAGCCTGTACTGGGTTGTAATGTCCTATGTTCTTTCCCAGAATTATTTCTTTAACCCCCACCCCCCTCTGAGAATTCCAACAACCCTGTTGGAAACAAATTGTGTCTCTCATTCTGGCTTCCAGCTCACACTAAGATAGCTCCCCTACCGTCAACTGCTGCCTCATTCTAATGGCCTAGATTCCATCCTAGCATCGAGTGCTGTCTGTGTGGTAGAACACTACAGCACAGTACAGGTGTTTTCACAATCTCCTTAGGATTACATGGGTCTTTGTTTCCCTCTCCCCCTCTGTGACTGTACTCCAGAATTCCATATTTCCTTATGACATAGTGGGGGGGGGAGCTATTTTTCCCCTGCAAGTAAGTATATGGTAGCTCATGTTTGCTCTAATGCACCACAAACTTAACATGTAACATTCACAGATGAACCTCCATCTAATTCCCACTGTAATGCCAAGAGGCACCAATCAAAAGCTCCTCCTACAAAGTATGAATGACATTCTCTTTTCCCCAAGGACTCAAAAATAGTCCGATCGTGCCCTGTCCCCACAGCAAGTAAAGAAGCAGGAACATATACAAACTGTTCTACTCCAAAATACAAAGAACTCCAGAACAGAGCCTCCATGTGACATATTGTGACCACGAATCTTGGTGAACCGCTGAAGCAGAAGGTCATAGCAAACACATCCTGATAACTTGGAGAGGCACCATTCAGTGAAAGGATACTTTCTAGTTTGTTTCTTTCTCCTTTGAAGCAGCTTTGAACTGCAAGACTCTTCCCATTTCCTCTCCCTCTGCTCATTCTACCTCCTCCGGTGTTGGCCAATGTGAGAACTAGAGTATGAGTTCCTTCACTGATGTATGGGTAGAAAGAATTTTACTGGCTCAAAACCACAGGAAGACAACCTCTCAAAGCCACTGCACACAAAGTGTTGGATGAACTCTGTAGTCAGGCAGCATCCATTGAGTGAAATGGACAGTTGACAATCAACTGAATGACCTCACTCCAGATGAAGGATCTCGATACAAAACACTGGCTGTGCATCATCCTCTACGGATGCTTCCTGACCCGTTGAATTCCTCCAGTGCTTTGTGCATCGCTCCAGATTTCCACCATCTGCAGTCTCACGTCTCCCAAACCCTTCCTCTGCAAACCTGACCACAGAACTTTCTAATCTCATCGTTTGAAGCTAATTTCCCAAAACGGTTGTAGACTATTATGGCCCATATATTAAGTTATTCCAGGGGTTAAGTCTGCAATGTAATTCAACTCTCACTACATATTAGTTCAGCAACTCAAGTACATAATCTTAAAGATCTGCCAGATCATATTTTGCACTCACTCCCAGAACTTCGCATGTACCCACTCCCTATGCTCCACCTTCAACGGAATCTGATGTACATTCTTACTCACAATCTCATCTGGTCCTTCAACACTATCTCTTTGATCAGGAAAACTCACGTAATATCTCCATTTCCTGTGGTGATTGAGGCAAGAGACCCCCCCTCCCCCCCACCACCACCATTCTTACAGGAACAGCATTGAGAATGTTCTGACTAGGTGTCTTACTGTCTGTTATGGGAATTACAAGGTATCTAACCACAAGGTCCTACAAAGGATTTGAGGACTACCAAGAGGATCCTTGGGGTCTCTCTCTTCTACCCACCTGAGATATTCATCAAGGGCACTGCATATGCAGGGCCCTTAGCATTGTCAAGAATTCCCCCCCCCCCCTACTTGTCCCATAAGGTCTTTGACCCCCAAACACCAGGCAGAAGGTAGTGTAGCATCAGGACAAGGGTTGGTAGGATGGGAAATAGCTTCTTTCCCAAGGTCATGAGACTACTGAACTCCCTCCCAAATACCAAGGTCTCATCACTTACGAAGCACCAGTAGAGTTACGCTATTTACTTCTTAATTTTTGTCATAAATGCATCTTATACTAAATGTAAATATTCTGGAATATATTTTATTATTTATTTATTTATTTGTGGGAATATTACTTTAAGTGATTATATGAGTTATATGTACTGTATTGTGCCCATTGGTCCAGAGGAACATTGTATCATTTGGTGGTATACATGTATACAGTTAAATGATAATAAACTTGAACTTGTCCTTCTGAATTTTAACTCTGAAATTCTGCTGGAAGTTAAATTGTTGCATCCTCTGTTCCTTCTCCTACCTTCCTTCACATTCTTAATGAACAAATGGTAGGATAATTCTAAACAACAGGAGGACCATAGCTATCATTAGTAATCTCCAAAGATCAGACATAGAAAGAAACATAAAAATAAGTCTACTTTTCGGAGTCAAGACTTCTTTTAAAGTTAACAGAATTTCATGTGAAACATTGCAATCAGGAAACAGAAACCTCATGTGAAGACTTTTCACAATTTGCAACAACGGTACTTACAATTGAGGTTTTATTCACTGTACTCTCATCCTGCGCTAAATTCCCCAGCTTTTCTTCAAAGTCCAGCACATTCAGGTAGTTCTTTTGTTCTTGTACTTCTTTCAGATCTTTTCTGAGTTTCTCGTTCTCTTCTTCCAGGTCCTCGATTTGCTCTTGCAGGCTGCTCTCTGATAACTTCAGTTCGTGGATACGTGAGCGGAAGTCTTCTAGTTTATGTGTCAGGAAGCTCTCGTTTTCCTCAGCTTGTTGAAGTCTTTCTTGGAATTGCTCCCTTTCCTGGTTATTTGCTGCTTCTTTTTCTAAAAGACTCTTTAAGTCATTCTGAAGGACCAGAATCTGCTCTTTAATGTGATCCTCTCCACTCAATAGGCAGCTTCCCATGTTGGTGAGATCCGTATCATGCTCTGAACCATCTCTATTCCTCCTCATGTGTGCTTTCTCCAGCTTTGTGAACTTTGCAGTGACTTGGTGTAGCTCACTTTTTAGGACTATACTGGTGGCACTTAAATCAATTTTCTCTCTCTCCAGTTTGAAGAGTTGGTTCTGCAAGGACAGCTCGCGCTCTCTCAGCTTCATAGTCAGCTGTTGCTGCCTTTGTTTGTAGTGTTCAAAGTATTCAGACTGCTTATTCATTTCATCCACCTTCATCCTCAATTGGTTTTGTAAGCGGCAGAGTTTACCTTTCAGTATCCCTTCATTACCTTTCAGCATCTCTTCAGTACTCTCTTTATCTGTAAGCTTTTAAAAAGAAATGATTTATGATTATTGTTCAAACACAACACCAGTCCATTGTGGTAAACACCATATTTAGCCATAATATCAGTACAAGTAAAACAAGGCTGGTTGCAAAATTTGTCCTCACAGTTCTGTCAGAACAAAATGTGAAACACAAAATTAAAATCACTCAAATATTGCTGTTTTTTTCCTGATATTCAGAAATTGTTTGTGATAATTTGATGCTCATCAGAGAATTTGGAAGACGAATGTACTTCAACTGCTAGGATACATAGACCATATGTTTAGAGATTAGAAGGAAGAACAGGCTCTTGTTAATGGCGCATATTACCTCAATTCCATCTATCAGATCTGCTTTTCTTTAATCCAATTTGCCATCGTATGGCAACGATATTTTTCATTCAAAGTTACTTATTCTGCACAAGATCTATGCAGTGGTAATTTCTACCAATATTTTTCATGCACTTTACAATCGTTCCCTGATTTTATTTGCTTTGTTGTGTAAGTTTAACTGTTTATGACACAGGAGGGATATTTAGCCCACTAGATCCATGCATACCACCAACGGAGCAGTCCTATCAGTCCAATTCTTCCTTTCCTTTTTATTTTTGCAACACTACAACTTATTTCTTTCTCTTTGATGCTGTTAGCACTTACCTACACTAATTTACAGTGGTGATTTAACCTGCCTTTGGGATATGAGAGGAAACTGAAATAGTTGTGGGACCTAAGGCAGTCGCAAAGAGAAGTCGGGGTCAAATCTGGGTCAGTGAAGCTGTAGGCAGCAGCCCTGGTTTAGTTACCATTTCTTTAAGATATGATGAAAAAAATTCCAGTATGTAACTTTAATCAAGTTACATACTGATCTTTGAGTCTTCAAATAATAAACCATAAAAAAAGCTTCATCATAATTACAAGGTGTTATGATTCTCTGCTTTTTACAGATATTTCATCTTTCTACCTATTATCTGAAGTCAAAAGAAAAATATAAATAAGAGTGATACTCTGTACAAGAATTGTTGTAAGCACCGGGAACAAAATCATTGAGCCAGTTTACTGGCATGCTTATCTACTTCTAGATTCCACATGAGAGACAAAACCAGGAAAAGTAAACAAAAACGTAATGCTGAGAAGCAGACACATAAAAATAGAAAGAACAACATGAAATTGGCAGATTGAGAAGCCTGGATGCTGGCCTGCCTAATATTCAAATATCAGCCACATAATCTGAAACTGGTAGATGCTAAACATTAATATTCAAACAAGGTAAGCCTTCATGATTGTTTGTGTTAAAGAATCTCCTCTTTTAGCTAACCATTATTTGAACTATATGGACTTCCAATTATTGATGGAGTCAAACTAATACAGTGGACATGCTAAAATATTTTGTTCTCCATTTGGAAGCAGTGGCATAGGTGGTGGGTGGGATGGGGAAGCAGCAATTAGGGTTTACATATCCTGTTATTATCAGCACTGGAAAGGTATAATCAAGGGTGTTTCTCCAACTTCACGGCAAGCGGATCTAGGTCAGTCAAGCTGGAGGCAGCAACCCTGATTTGGTTGCTATTTCTTGTCCTCTCCCTGGCCAACATCCCGAGCACTGAGACCGTCATTACACATAGAAAGAAATTACCAGGTGGATAGAGGAAATTATTCATGGGCACGCTTAAAGTCATCATGAAGGAATGCATTATCCTTCCTGACTCCTGGGAATCTCTAACACATGGCCAGAAGGAGCAGTGTTTGGGGTGGCATTGAGATTCCAGAGTCCATGCATTGACAGCCACAAAGCAGCGGAAGGAACAGACCTCATTACAAACTGCTCACAACTCTCTCATCAGATCCCTTCTGCCCCTCAGTGGAAGAAATATGAAGATTCAATTCAGAACCAATTAAACTACAGTGGAAGTCTAGGGAAAAGATTTTCAGAAAAAGGACAAAAGCCTATCTTTTCTTACACGTACTTAAAATTCCGCTGTAAATTACAGATATTTTACCAACCTTCTGGTCAACAGTACATTGGTGAAACAGATCAGCTGGTTGAGTAGCATCATAACAACAACCTTGCACTCAATGCTAGTAAGAGCAAGGAATAGATTGTGGACTTCGGGAAGTGGAAAACAAGGGAACACACACTAGTCCTCACCGAGGGATTAACAGTGGAAAGTGAGTAGTTTCAAGTTCCGAAGTGCCAATATCTCTGTAGATCTATCCTGGGCCCGATATATTGATGCGATAACAAAGAAGCCATGATGGTGGCAATATTTCATTAGGAGCTTGAGGAGACTTGGTATGTCACCAAAGACCCATGCAAACGTCCCAGATGTTTCGTGGAGAGCATTCTGACTGAGTTGTATCACTAAGGATGGTATGGAGGGCCCAGTGCATGGGGCTGGAAAAAGCTGCAGAAAGTTACAAAGTCAGCCAGCTCTATCACGGGTACTAGTTTCCCCAGCATTGAGGACATTTTCAAAAGGCAATGCCTCGATAAGGTGACATCGATCATTAAGGCCCACCATCACCCAAGACGTGGCCTCTTCTCATTGCTACCATCAAGGTGAGGTACAGGAGTCTAGCCTGAAGACACACACTCAATGTTTGAGGAACAACTTCTACCTCGACCCTACTGAATGAACAATGAACTGAGAAACACTACCTCACTATTTTTTGCTCTCTATTTTGCACTACACATTTAATTTATATATGTGTGTGTGTGTGTGTATGTATGTATAAAGAATTACAAATGTATAAGTGTACTTGTTATAACATTTTATATATATATATATATTTCTTATGGCAATTTGTAGTTTTTTATTATGTATTACCATGTTCTCCTGCCAGAAAACAACATACTTCATGACATATGCCAGTGATATTAAACCTGATTCTAATTTTGGTATTTTCCTATGCTTAGCTGAAATAATTTTTAGTCTGTTTATTTTTTGATTGTAACTTTTATTTTAGCTTTTTATTCATTGGTCTTAAAAGGATTCATCAAATTCTTCTGGAATTCAGTAAATATTTCCCCTTATATTCTGTGAAGTTAGAAACAACAGCAGTAATAAAACCAGTCTTATGCTGTTATTATTGTTCAAATTTTTCTGACTGTAAATAAGACAAAACATTGGAGAAACTCCATTGCCCTGTCACGTGATGTCCTACATGTGGAGATACATTTAACAAGTATTGCCTTTATCTGTTTTCCCAGTCAGAGGCTTCTCATTAGATAACTGGAAATAAATATTTCTATTTTGAATGTTGGCTTTTCTCATACTACTTATGTGGATGATTCCATCCTGGGGAGCACAGCCCTTCCAGCTCACACAGAGCTGGCTTTGAGGTTTTAATAACATTAAGGTAATTTAAGATTATATATAAATAAATACAGGTGCGTTCAGCATGCCAACTGCCCCAGACCCATGAAACACCAAACAAGGGTTAGGAATCCCTGGGACAACCTCAACAACCCACAATATCAATGCCAGTTGGTTGGTGATGAGGGGAACATACTCTAGTGAGTGGAGTTTCATTGTAAAAAGATTAGGAAAATTGATTTACACTACTAGCCACTAATATTGTGAAAACTCAGCTTCTGGTTTATTAACACTACTAGGAATAGAGTAAGGCCTCATTAGTCCAGTTCATCTGTCAGGGTGCAGGTTAAACTGAAATTGTTGAATAATTTATTGTTTAAGTAATCTGCACATTAGAAGAATCATCCAGAAATATGAGGTCATAACAGCACCACACCGGAACGGAAATTTAAACTTGATTAATAAAGCAAGTCCAGAATTTAAAAAAGAATCAGTAATGATGGCTGGATTATCTTAACTGCAAACATCTGGTTCATTTACATCCCATAAAGAAATTTCCAGGTCCAGTTTGTTCCTAACTCCATGCATACAGCACAGAACTGGGCACTTATCCAATGATTCCAAAGAAAATTAAGAATGAAAAATAAGGCAATCTCTCATGATTTAAATAGATAAGACTTATAACGAATTGTGCAACTCTGCTAGCCAAGGGTTATATCATGGAAACAGCCCACAAGGTCTGTTCCAACAATCATACACTCATTTACACTAACTCTTCATTCCTCCCATTTTATTCTCTCCACATTCCGACATTCACTTCAGATTCTGTCACTCAATTGCCCATGCTAGGGGCAATTTACAGTGACCCACTTCTCTGGGATGTGCACGAAAACAAGATCTCCTGGAGGAAACCTACATAGAACTTGCAAAGTCCACATAGAAGCACTGGAGGTCAAGATTAGATCGGGATCACTGGAACGATACATCTGTGATGCTGTAATGCACTTGTGCAATAAAATACTTACTTACATTACAGCATTAGTGAAGTGGGCTAAAGGGCCTATTTCTGCATGACTCTTGGTTAACTAGTCACTAATATCACTGTTGTTTAGGAAATTTGATGTGTGCAAATTGGCTGCAATATTTGCCAATGTGCCAAGTCACTGTTTCTGTCAAAAAAGTGGCACCTTCTTTCTTCAACTGGAAAGCATTCCTTCCTCTGAGTCAAATTGTTGTGGATACAAATCCTGGTCGATAACTCAATGAGTGTTGCACTACTGAGCTTCCATTTCTAATGAGGTACTAAACCAGCTGAACTATCAGGCAGATGGAATAGATCCAAAGGCAAGCTCTATTGAAAATCAGAGCATTTCTTTGAGACACAAATGAGATAAAGAGACTGGCTTGATTTGATAAACGCACATAGAAACATTGAAAAACACCATACAGTGAAATGCATCTTTTGCATCAACGACCAACAGTCTACGAGGATGTGCTGGAGGCAGCCCGCAAGTGTCACCATGCTTCTGATGCCAACATAGCATAGCCACAACATACTAACCCTAACCCATATGTCTTTAGAATGTGGAGGAAATGGGAGCATTTGGAGAAAACAGACACAGTCAATGGGAGAACGTACAAACTCCTTACAGAAAGCAGCGGGAGTTGAACCACAATGGGTGATCACTGGTGTTGTAAAGTATTGTGCTAACTAAGCTACCACGCTGCCAAACGCTGCAGATGCTGGAGTTTGGATCAACACACAAAACACCAGAAGAACTCAGTTGGTCAGGCATCATCTATGGAGGGAAATAGACAGTCAATGATTCAGATTGAGGCCCTTCATCTGGAATGGATACTTTATCTGGCCAGTATTTTAAGGTGGAGGTTGCAGGTGATAGGTGGATCCAGGTGAGGGGAGTAAGGCAAATGGAGGAAGGGGGAGTAGGAATCATTCAGAGAACAGAAGGTGATAAGCAGAAGAGACAAAGAGCTAAAGATAATGGAATTTGATAGGAGAAAGTGGAGCATGGAATAAAGTGAGGGAGGTGGGAAGGGAATAGGTCTGAGATGAATGTGGGGAATGGGCAGATGGGGGGCAGCAAAGTGGTATGGTGATTGGGGGCCAGGTTTAAGAGGAGAGAGAAAAGAGTAAAGGGAAAAGGGACAGAGGAGGCTGTTACTGGAAAGTTGGAGAGATCAGTGCTCATAACACCAGGTTGGAAACTGTTCCAGCAGAATATAATGTGCTGTTCCTCTAATGCATGTTTAACCTCAACCTGATATTGTAAAAGTGGGAAACTGAACTGCACAGAGAAGATAAACCTTGTGTGTGCAGAGTTTGCTGAAATCAGTTAAGCCAATGCATTATGCCAGCCTTCAAACTAGAGGCAGGAAAATAACTTAAGAAGTTGCAATCAAGTGATAGCTTCTTTTTCCCTTCTATTAGCTGAAGACTTTCTTCTCTTCCTCAGTAGATAGCATGGACAGATTTTGGTGGTGGTGATGGGGTTATAATGTTCAGGAGATGAAACATGGTTCTACGCCTATTAACCCTCTCTGCAACCAACACTGAAGAACCTTCATATGGTTCACAGGGTGAAGGTAGCTGCTGTAATGCAGAAACATCAGAGTAGCAAGAAAACTGAGACCCAAGATTTACAGCTAGCCTTACCACATTTCTGAGGTTCCTCTCTGAAAGCTGTAGACATCGGAGCTTTTCTATAAGCTGTGAATCATTGCTGGTCAATTGCTGTGACTTGGAAGTCAACTCGCTGATTTTATCCAGAAGCTTTTGCTTTGACGATTCCAGATCTTGAATTCTAAACAATCAAACAGTCATAACAAACTGCAATGAGTCAAAAAAAAAAACTAATCAATTCTTAAGTTAGATTCTTGTCGTAGTTGAGTTGGCATTCACTGTAGCCATTCCTAATTGCTGGACAATTAAACTAACTATTCTAACAAACTTGCCCTAAACCTACCCTCAAAAGCATAATTCTCCCCCTCATGTATTAATGTTAGATTTAACATTATAAGGATTTAAGAGGTCATGGAATCAATCAAGAGGTCATGAAAACAGCACATTGAAGGCCATTACATCAATGCTTCACATCAAGCATTCACTCTCCATATACCTTTCAAATTCTATCAATCATCTACAGTGGCAACTTATTGCCACCAACTGACCTACCAACCTGCATATCATTGGGATATGTTACGCAAAGGAATGGAATACCCAATTAAAATTGACAGGCACAGGAAGAACGTGAACTCCACATAGATATTACTGGAGATCAGGATCAAACCTAAGACCGGAGTTGTGAGCTAGCAGGTCTCATAGCTGCATCATTATGGCTTTGCTTTGGCATTTTAATATACAAAATCTAAACTCATGCAGAAGGTGGCTCTCAGCCCACTGCACCTGCACTGCCTTGCTGAAAAAGCCGTCCAAAAATATTTATTTCTCCATTGGCCTGAACGTTTTAACCATTTTTGTGATATTCTAAATCTATTTATTAAATAAGATTATTCTTTTCGAAAATTCCCCACAGGTAACTATCAATATGATTATATTGATCCCAGGAATCTGACACTTTTAGCTTCCACTTAGTCTGAACAAGGGAATTGCACTACGAGTCTCAAATAGGAGTGCTTATGTAATTGACCTGGTGTTCCCAACCAAAAGCAGAGAAGAACAGCTGAAACAAGAGAAAATCTGCAGATTCTGGAAATTCAAGCAACACACACAAAATGCTGGAGGAACTCAGCAAGCCAGGCAGCATCTATAGAAAAGAGTACAGACAATGTTTCAGGCTGAGACCCTTCAGCAGGACTAGAGAAGAAAAGAAGAGGAGTAGAGTTAAAAAGTGGAGGGAGGGAGGGAGAAACACAACGAGATAGGTGAAACTGTGAGCTGGAGGGATGAAGTAAAGATCTGGGAAGTTAATTGGTGGAAGAGATACTGGGCTGGAGAAGGGGATATCTAATAGGAGAGGACAGAAGGCCACGGAGAAAGGGAGAGGAGCACCAGTGGGAGGTGATGGGCAGCCAAGGCGGCAAGGAGAGAGAGGGAAAAGAACATGTGGAATGGTGAAGGGGAAGGGGGGCATTACTGGAAATTCGAGAAATCGATGTTCATGCCATCAGGTTGGAGGCTACCCAAAGTATAAGGTGTTGTTCCTCCAACCTGAGTGTGACCTCACCGCAACAATAGAGGAAACCATGGATAGACATGTTGGAATGGAAATGGGAAGTGGAATTAAAACAGGTGGCCACTGGGAGATCCCACTTTCTGTGGCAGACGGAGCATAGGTGCTCAGCAAAGCGGCCTCCCAATCTATGTCGGGTCTCACCGATATACAGGAGGCCACACCGGGAGTATTGGACACAGTATATGAACCCAACAGGCTCACAGGTGAAGGGTCATCTCCCCTGGTAAGTCTGCTTGGGGCCCTGAATGGTAACAAGGGAGGTGGTGTAGGGACGGGTGTAGCACTTGTTCTGCTTGCAAAGTTAAGTGTCAGGAGGGAGGTCAGTGGGGAGGGACGAACGGACAAAGGAGTCACATAGGGAGTAATTCATAAGACCATAAGGTGTAGGAGCAGAATTAGGCCATTCAGCCCATCGAGTCTGCTCTGCCATTCCATCATGGTTGATCTCGGATCCCACTCAACCCCAAACACCTGCCTTCTTGCCATATCTTTTGATGCCCTGACTCATCAGGAAATGATCAACTTCTGCATTAAATACATCCAAGGAATTGGCCTCCACTGCAATCCATGGCAGAGCATTCCACAGATTTGCTACTCTCTGGCTAAAAAAATTTCCCTCCCTACCTCTGTTCTAAAGGGTCACCCCTCAGTTTTGAGACTGTACCCTCCAGTTCTGGATACCCCCACCATAGGACACATCCTCTCCACATCCACCCTATCTAGTCCTTTCAACATTCGGTAGATTTCAATGAGATTACCCCTGCTTTCTTCTAAGTTCCAGTAAGTGCAGGCCCAAAGCTGTCAAACGCTCCTCGTATGTTAACCCCTTCATTCCCTTGTGAACTTCCTCTGAACTCTCTCCAATGACATCACATCCTTTCTGCGATATGGGACCCAAAACTGTTGACAATGCTCCATGCGGCCTGACTAGGGTCTTGTAAGGCTCAGTGTTATCATCTTGCTTTTAGATTCTATTCACCTTGAAATAAATGCCAGCATTGCATTTGCCTTCTTTACCACAGACTCAGCCTGTAAATTAACCTTCCAGGAATCTGGCACGAGGACTCCTAAGTCCCTCCGCACTTCTGATGCTTGAAACTTCTCCCCATTTAGATAATAGTCTGCCCCATTGTTCCTTTTACCAAAATGCATTATCATACATTTCCCAACACTGTATTCCATCTGCCACTTTATTTCACACTTTCAATTTGTCTAAGTCCTGCTGCAATCACATTGCTTCTTCAGCATTACCTACCCCTCCACCTATCTTCGTACCACAACATTGCCACAGTCATCAATTCCATTAACCAAATCATTGACAAAAAATGTGGAAGGTAGCTGTCCCAATACTGACCCCTGTGGAACACCACTAGTCACTGGCAGCCAACCAGAAAAGGCCCCCTTTATTCCCATTCACTGCTTCCCACCTGTCAGCCATTCTGCTATCCATGCCGGTATCTTTCCTGTAATGCCGTGGGATTGTATCTTGTTAAGCAGCTTCATGTGTGGCATCTTATCAAACACTTTCTGAAAATATGTAATTGACATTCACTGCCTCAACTTTGTCCACCCTGCTTGTTACTTCCTCAAAGAACTCTTAATAGATCTGTCAGGCAAGACTTCCCTTGACAGTAACCATGCTGATTTTGACTTATTTTATCATTAGTTTCCAAGTACCTTGAACGTCATCCTTAATAGACTCCAACACTTTTCCACCACTGGGGTTAGGCTAACTGGCCTATAATTTCCTTTCTTTTGCCTTTTTCCCTTAAAGAGTGGAGTGACATTTGCAGTCTTCCAGTCTTCTGAAACCATGCCAGAATCCAATGATTCTTGAAAGATCATTAACAATGCATCTGTTATCTCTTCAGCAACTTCTCTCAGGACTCTGGAATGTAGTCTATCTGACCCAGCAGACTTATCCAACTTAAGATCTTTGAGTCTGCCTTACACTTTTTCCTTAACGTGGAGGCTGGTGGGGTGGTAAGTGAGGACAAGAGAAACCCTTCCCTTGGTAGGGTGGTGGGAGGATCAAGTGAGAGCAGACATGCATGAAATGGAAAGGATGCAGTTGAGGACAGCCTTGGTGGTGGAGGAAGGGAGACCGCTTTCTTTGAAGAAGGAGTACATCTCTTTCTTTCTAGAATGAAAACCCTCATCCTGAGAGCAGATGCCATGGAGATAGCGGAATTGAGAGAAGGGGATGGTGTTTTCACAAGTAAGAGGGTGGGAAGAGATATAGTCCAGGTAGCTTTGAGAGTCCGTGGGTTTATATTAGATATCAGTAGATAGAGTCAGAGCAATCAAGAAAGGGGAGGAGATGTTGGAAATGAACCAGGTAAATTAGAGGGTAGGGTGGATGTTGGAGGCAAAATCGACGAAGTTGGCAAGGTCTGTATGGGTGCAGGAAGCAGCACCAATGGAGTCTTTGATGTATCATAACTACAGTGGGGCAGCCACCAATGCAGACTTGATGTATCACAGTTACAGTGGGGCAGCCACCAGTGCAGGCTTGGAACACACTTCCATGTAGCCAACAAAAAGGCAGACATAGCTGGGAGAAGCCAAAGGAGAAATTATTAAGAGTGAGGACAAGTTCCACAAAACAGAGGAGAGTGGTGGTGGTGGAGGGGAACTGTTTGAGTCTAGTGTCCAATAAAAAAACGGAGAGCTTTGAGGCCTTCCTGGTGGGGATGGAGGTGTATAGCAAATACACCTCCATAGTGAAAATAAAATGATCGGGGCCAGGGAATCATTGAAATGATCAAGAGCATGTGAAGTGTATGGATGTAGGTAGGAAGGGACTAAACTAGGGGTATAAAACAGAGTTGAGGTATGCAGCTATGAGTTCAATGGGGCAGGAAAAAAGCTGAAACAATGGGTCTACCTAGACAAGTGTGTTTGTGGTTCTTGGGTAGGAGGTAGAAACAGGCGGTGTGGGGTTCAGGAAGTATGAGGTTGGTGGCAATAGATGGGAGACCCCAGAGCTAATAAGGCTGGTGATGGTGTGAGAGACAATGGTCTGGTGCTCCTTAGTGGGGTCCTGTTTGAGGGGTAAGTAAGAGGAGGTGCCTGAGAGTTGTCGCTGGGTCTCAGCAAGGTAGAGGTCAGTCTGCCAGACTACTACAGCACCCCCTTTATCTGAAACTTAGTTGTAGCTATTTTCCCCCTCCTCACAGGCCCTTTATTGGTATTAGTCTGAAACAATCAGAAACAAGAGAAGCAGAATTAATGGCATGGCTCTTTTCTTTACCTTTCTTTTAAAGCAGCCTCCGTCTTTGCAAAGTTGCCAATGGTTTCTCTGAGTATTTTCTCTGACTGAATAAAGTCTTCCAGCCTCTGGTCAACATCATCAATTTTATGCTTCTTGGTCTCCCCTTCACCTTGTTGTGTCACGTCCTTCTTTGCCTCCTCCAGCTCCTGCAATTGGCAAGAGGTACCAATGGTTACGCCTACACTCAGTAGATTTCTGCCTTCCTCCCTGGGTGAGATAATATGGTAACTAAACTTTTCCAGCGTATTGACAGAAGGCTCCATTTGCAGTGTCACATTTTCTGCCTATGATATTATTGCAAACAACTAAATCCAGGAAAGATGTTTGGCCAAGGACTTTCCTGCCTCTGAACAACATGTTATTTTCATTCTGATTCACCCTTTACTGGTTTACTAGAGGTCACCTGCTGTTTAAATGGCATTTCCAACAAAGACATAAAAAGGCTCTTCCATTATTCATGATTTTATTTTTTCCACTGGGCAAACTGGCACATGCAATTGATACAACGCTCTAACATTACAGCATCAGCAAACTGCAACAATCAGCTTTCACATTACGTTAACTCGAAGGCTTCTATCAGGTGTCAATATTATAAAAGCACAGACTTTATATTCAAATCTTAAAAAGGGAGTCACTGAAATAGTTTCTGAACTGCTTCTCTCACCCCAAAGGAAGATTTCAGTTAAACCCTTTATTCTATAATGTTTCATGTTATTGATATCAGAATTTAGAAAGAAATGATATTTAGGAACCAACTTCTAACTACTTTAATTTGCACTTAAGAGACTCAGATGGATGACAGTGAAATAGAGCCCTATGTAGGAGGGAAAGGTTATATTGATCTTGGAGTAAGTTAAAATGTTGGCACAACATTGTGGGCCAAATGGTCTGTACTATGTTGTAGTGTTCTATGTTGTATTATTTTGTAAGCACAAAATACGGCTGTACTGGGGTGACCAAGAGAGTCTGGATGATGTTGTAGAATTCACCTAACCCTAACCTACCTGGACAAAAAAGACACATACGTTCGGATGCTGTTCATAGACTTCAGTTCAGCATTCGACACAATCATCCCACAGAAACTGATTGGAAAGCTGAGCCTACTGGGCCCTGAACTCCCTCTGCAACTGGATCCTAGACTTCCTGACTGGGAGATCTCAGTCAGTCCAGATCGGGAGCAGCATCTCCAACACCATCACACTGAGCACGGGGTCCCCCAGGGTTGCGTGCTCAGTCCACTGCTGTTCACTCTGCTGACCCATGACTGTGCTGCAACACACAGCTCAAACCATATCATCAAGTTCGCCGATGACACGACCGTGGTGGGTCTCATTAGCAAGAACGATGAGTCAGCTTACAGAGAGGAGGTGCAGCAGCTAATGGACTGGTGCAGAGCCTAACATCTTGTCTCTTAATGTGAACAAAACAAAAGAGATGGTTGTTGACTTCAGGAGGGCATGGAGCGACCACTCCCCACTGAAAATCGACTGCTCCTCAGTAGAGATCATAAACAGCACCAAATTTCTTGGTGTTCACCAGACAGAGAATCTCACCTGGTCCCTCAACACCATCTCCATAGCAAAGAAAGCCCAGCAGCGTCTCTACCTTTTGCGAAGGCTGAGGGAAGTCCATCTCCCACCCCCCATCCTCATCACACTCTACAGGGGTTGTATTGAGAGCATCCTGAGCAACTGCATCACTGCCTGGTTCATAAATCGCACCATCTCAGATCGCAAGACCCTGCAGCGGATAGTGAGGTCAGCTAAGAAGATCATCGGGGTCTCTCTTCCCACCATCACAGATATTTACACTACACACTGCATCCACAAAGGAAATAGCATTATGAAGGACTCCATACACCCCTCATATAATCTCTTCTCCCTCCGGCTGTCTGGGAAAAGTCTCCGAAGCATTCGGGCTCTCACGACTATGTAACAGTTTCTTCCCCCAAGCTATCAGACTCCTCAATACCCAAAGCCTGGACTGACACCTTGCCCTACTGTCCTGTTTATTATATATTGTAATGCCTGCACTGTTTTTGTGCACTTTATGCAGTCCAGTGTAGGTCTGTAGTCTACCGTAGCTTCCTCTGTGTTGTTTTTTAATTACGTAGTTCAGTCTAGTTTTTTGTATTGTGTCATGTAACACCATGGTCCTGAGAAACATTGTCTCATTTTTACTGTGTACTGTACCAGCAGTTACGGTCGAAATGACAATAAAAGTTGACTTGACTTGAGAATTACAGAATATGAAAACAAGCCCTACATCCTTACTCATCCACGCACACCAAGATGTCTAGTCCAATTTGCCTACATCTAGCTAAACCTTTTTCTATCCATGTTCCTGACCAACTGTCTTTTAAACTTTATAATTGTACCCACCTCTACAGCTTCCTCCGGCAGCTTGCTTCATGCAAAAGTTGTCCCTCAGGTCACTGAATGGTTGGCGCAGTGAGAGAACAGCTCTACTGATTGTGCCACTGCACCTCATGGAGACTATCCAATAAGGACAAAGTGTCTGTAGGATATACTCACCTTTCTAATATTATTTGCAGTTTCAGTCCTTTCTTCCTGCGCCAGGTTGCTGAAGTAAATGTCAGAGCTGTTGCAGTCCATGTGTGGGGTAGGTCGAAAATGGTTCCAGGTATGAAAGGCTTTTATACATGAGCAACTTCTGGTCTTTCTAGGTCTGTACTCAGTGGAGTTCAGAAGGATGAGGGAGGATCTCATTCAAACTTACCAAATACTAAAAGTCTTGGATGGAGTGGACATGGAGAAGATGTTTCAATTAGTAAGAGAGTCTAGGATTCAGGAACACGGCCTCAGAATAAAGGGCCATCCATTTAAAACTGAGATGAGGAGGAACTTCTTTAGTCAGTGGGTGATGAATCTGCAGAATTCATGGCCACAGAGAGCTGTGGATAACAAGTCATTGGGTACAGATTGATAAAGGGTTTGAGCACTACAGGAAAAAGGCAGGAGAATGGGGTTAATAAAAATTCAGCCATAATCAAATGACAGGAAAGCAGGATAGCCTGAGTGGCCTAGTTCAGCTCCTAGATCTTAAGGTCCTCTATCCCTGAACTTCATTGCCTCAGCCAGTAAATGGATCGTCAGGGCCTATGTCATAAATCTTCAGTCCATATTAAGTACAAGGCTACTTTCCTCTAAGATATTTGGAACAAGCTGGCCAGGTCCCCAATGTCTGAACAGATTATAGGCATCCTTGGCTCATCTTTGCCACCTTACAGGTTCTGTCACAAATTCATAAATGTAAGAATCATGCGAGTTTCTCCTCTACCAAGCCCCTGTAATTATCAGGTCAGTGAACGCTGGCAAAGTGTATCGTGCATGTCAGTGGCATCCTAGTGCACCGTGAGGGTCAGTGGCATCCTAGTGCACCGTGAGGGTCAGGGGCATCCTAGTGCACCGTGAGAGTCAGGGGCATTCTAGTGCACCGTGAGGGTCAGTGGCATCCTCATGCACCATGAGGGTCAGTGGCATCCTAGTGCACTGTGAGGGTCAGTGGCATCCTAGTGCATCGTGAGGGTCAGGGGCATCCTAGTGCATCATGAGGGTCAATGGCATCCTCATGCATCGTGAGGGTCAGTGGCATCCTAGTGCATCGTGAGGGTCAGGGGCATCTTAGTGCATCGTGAGGGTCAGTGGCATCCTAGTGCATCGTGAGGGTCAGGGGCATCTTAGTGCATCGTGAGGGTCAGTGGCATCCTAGTGCATCGTGAGGGTCAGGGGCATCTTAGTGCATCGTGAGGGTCAGTGGCATCCTAGTGCATCGTGAGGGTCAGGGGCATCTTAGTGCATCGTGAGGGTCAGTGGCATCCTAGTGCATCATGAGGGTTAGTGGCATCCTCATGCATCGTGAGGGTCAGGGGCATCCTAGTGCACTGTGAGGGTTAGTGGCATCCTAGTGCATCATGAGGGTCAATGGCATCCTCATGCATCGTGAGGGTCAGTGGCATCCTAGTGCACCGTGAGGGTCAGTGGCATCCTAGTGCACCGTGAGGGTTAGTGGCATCCTAGTGCATCGTGAGGGTCTGTGGCATCCTAGTGCATCGTGAGGGTCAGGGGCATCTTAGTGCATCGTGAGGGTCAGTGGCATCCTAGTGCACCATGCAGGTCAGGGGCATCCTAGTGCATCGTGAGTGTCAGGGGCATCCTAGTGCATCATGAGGGTCAGGGGCATCCTAGTGCACCATGAGTGTCAGGGGCATCTTAGTGTATCGTGAGGATCAGGGGCATCCTAGTGCATCATGAGGATCAGGGGCATCCTAGTGCATCATGAGGGTCAGGGGCATCCTAGTGCACCGTGAGGGTCAGTGGCATCTTAGTGTGTCATACAGGTCAGGGGCATCCTAGTGCATCGTGAGTGTCAGGGGCATCTTAGTGTATCGTGAGGATCAGGGGCATCCTAGTGTACCGTGAGGGTTAGTGGCATCCTAGTGTGTCATACAGGTCAGTGGCATCCTAGTGCACCGTGAGGGTCAGGGGCATTCTAGTGCATCATGAGGGTCAGTGGCATCCTAGTGCATCGTGCAGGCCCCAGAATCTGCCTGATTTCTTCAGGCATACAAAGCCTTGACTCATTAAAGTTCTGGAAACCAGGATCAATGCCCAAATTATGTAATTATGAGATTAACAGTTCACCCCAACTGAGCAGGTAATCAAAGCCTAAGGAGATCAAAAGAAATAGAAGGAAAAGTACTAGGTCATTCAACCTTTGTGTCTGCTCTGTTGTCCAATAAAATCTAGCTGATTTTTCTTACATCTTGGCAGCACTTTCTATATTTCAAAAATTTAAACTTTGTAGTTTAATTTATCAAAACTATTTTTAAGCCATTAAACTATTATTGACTATTATTAACTAATAACTATTATTTTGAGTGATCCAATTTTTTTATTGTGGAAAAATAAAGGTATTAATTGTTTTTTGGATCTATTTAAAGAAGATAGACTGATGTCTTTTGAACAATTAGTTGATAAATATTCTCTTTCATATTCACACTTCTTACAATATCTTCAAGTTAGACATTTCTTACAAAAATATTTAAGTAATTTTCCTTGCATATTAGAGGCTGACCTGTTAGATACCATTATGAGTATGAACCCTTTGATGAAGGGTTCCATTAGAAGAAGTTATAATTTATTATTACAATGGGATAAGCGCCTTTTCTTTAAGATTAAACAAGATTGGGAAAAGGAAATTAATTTGACTTTTATAACAGAGGACTGGATGTGGATCTTGAGGTTCGTTAACTCTTCCTTGATTTGTGCTAGCCATTCATTGATTCAATTTAAAATTGTACATCGTTACTATTTGACGAAGGAGAGATTGTCTAAAATCTTTCCTAATGTTGATAGTTATTGTTATAGATGTAAAACTGAGACAGCTACACTGACACACGTTTTGGTCTTGTTCTATACTGGAAGTTTTGGAAGTCAGTTTTTTCTACAATTTCTAAAGCACTTAAAATTAATTTACAACCTAACAAATTAACTGTGCTCTTTGGAATAATTCCTCAAAATATTCATGGTATTTCTTTGTCTGACCAACATGTTATTGCATTTGTTACAGTGATAGCTAGGAGGGCCGTTCCGTTGAAATGGAAGGATGCATTGGCTCCCACTCTGTCACAATGGTTCTCTCAAGTGATGTTATGTCTTAGTTTGGAGAAAATTAGAAGTTGAACCTTCGAACCTACATTTGATTTTGAGAAAAGATGGGGTTCATTTGCTCGTTACTATCATTTGAGTTAATTGATAGATTTTCTCCACAATCTAATTGTAAATTTTGGTATAATTTTTTTTGCTAGCGGTTTGATGTTTATCTTTAGAAGCTTTTTGTATGACGCAAGGCTCTGGGGTTGAACACCTAATGGTTTGTTTTTTCCTCACTTTTTTCTTGCTTTAGTAGGTTTTTTTCTCTTCTCTTTTTTGTGTGACCATATTTTTTAATCCTTAATATTGTTTTTTTTTCTCCTTTGGGATATTGTAAGTGTTTCTTACTTTGATGTACTCTTGTAGTTTGGATAATAATAATAATAATTAAAAAAAGATTTGAAAAGAAAGAAAGCACTTTCTATATTTCAAGTACTTGCTGTAGGCTGAATAACCTCCCCCTGCCCCTACCTGTTCTAAATCTTGAACTCTGGCCAGCAGCAGCGAGTGCTCTTCCTGTAGTGATTGTAGAGCTGCTTCTTTCCTGTGCAAATCTCCTTTCAAAGTTTGTAACTGTTGGCAGTCCTCTTTAACCGTGGCCTCCAAAGTGATGACTATCTGAGACTCTTTGGCAAGTTGAGTTTCAAGCACTTTCTTTTCCTGCTGAAGAATGGTTTCTAATTTCCTGATTTCACACTGATTTTCTTCTGCCTCCTCAAGTTTTCTCTTAAGGCTCTTAATGCTTGCCTCAGAAATTTCTAATTCTTTAATCTTCTTTTTCAACTGCATTTCAAGAGTTTGCTTTGCTGCTTGGCAAACAGACACTTGGAAATTTTGGTCTTCAATCTTTTTGTTGAGCTCTGCAGTTACATTTGCTTGCTCCTTTCTCCTCAAAATGTCAAGCTCATTAAACTCACTGATTTTCTTTTGAAGTTGCGCCTCCAGATTAGTTTTAGCAATCTCCAATTCCTTTATCTTATCTCTCTGACATCTTGTTTCAACTTTAACTTCCCTTTCAAACCTTTCTAGGTTGGAACACTTAATTTTCCAACGATGCAGTTCTTCATTCATCCCACGTTGTTTAGCACCCAGTTCTTCATTACGTTGTGCCAGCTTTCCTTGTGTTTCTTCCATTTCTTTTAGAAGAGACTCCTGATTAGAAATCCTTGCCTGAAATTTTTCCTCAGTTTCTTCTTTCATAATGAGCAGCTTCTCCATCCGAGCTATTTTTTCCTGCAAGTTCCTGGTCTCTCCTTCCTGCACCTCTTCTATCAGCCCTTCCAGCATCCTGTTTCGTTCCTGCAACTTCCTCTCGGATTCTTTTTGCTGCCGTTGTTGCTCTTGCAATTCACAAATCTCCGCGGTCAAACGTTCGGCTTCATCTTTGAAGTGTTCCAGTTCTTTGCTCTTTGCACTCAACTCCATTTCGAACCTGCTTCTTATTTTCACATTGAATCCTGCTTGGTCTACTTCAGCCTCTGTCTTTCTGTTCAACGCGGCTTCAAGTTCTGCCTTTTCCTTCAGAACCTCTGGAGAGACTTCATGTCTCTCATGAACCATGCTCTCAGCATTCTTGGCACTTTTCTTGAGTTCTTCCATTGCCTGCAAGGCCTTTCTCAAAACTTCATCTTTCTCCATAAGTTGTTTCTTCAGATCTTTAATTTTGTTATTTTTCTTCTTTTCTACTTGCTTGAACTGTTCATTCATTTGCTGTTCAAAATGCTCCCAGTCTCGGATTGTTTTCTCCAGATCTGAACATTGCTTTTTTAATTTCAGCTCACAATTCACTCTCTCTTCCAGGTCCATCTTTAATTTGGCAATTTTTAATTCAAGTGTGTTTCTGCATTCTTCTAACACTTCATTTTTTTGAAGCAAATCTTTGTTCATCATCTCAAGCTGGGAATCAGCCTCATCTCGCTCCTTGATCTCATCAAGCAATATTTTGATTTGCTCTTGGTACTCTTCTTCAGAATTTTCCTTGTCTATTTGTAGCTGCTCTACCTGGTTGTACCGCTCCTCTAGCTTGCTTTCAATATCTTCCTTTTGCTTTGTCAATTGGTTCATTTTGGCACAGCGCAAGCTAAGCTGTCTTTGATTCTCTTGGCTTTGCAAAAGTTGGGCTTCAAGATCCTTGACAGTTTCTGTCAGCTCCTTCTCATTCATGTCTTTAAGCTTCAAAAGTCCTTCCAAATTTTTGACTCTTTGAAGAAGCTCTACTTTGGCACTGTGTTTACCATCACCTTCCTCATCACTGCTGTGAGAATCTAGTGATTCCAGTTCTTTCACAGAGGCCAGCTTGCCTTTAAGAGCATCACACTCAAAATGAAGTTGATGGCATGAAAGTTGCATCTCATTCAGCTTTTTCTTCAGAGCTGCTGCCTCCTCATTTCTAGCTTCCTGTTGAATTACATACTCCTTTAATTTCTCCTCAAGAATTTTCTGATTGTCAACAGCTTCACTCCCTTTGAATTTGGACTCTGCTAAATTTAGTAAATTCACTAATTTTAAAATATAATCTTCAAGTTTTGCTATTCTGTCACCTCTGTATTTGTTTTCCTCTTTTAGTTTGATCAGGTGCTCTTGTAAAGTTTTGACATTTAAATCAGTCAATTGTTCGCCTGGAAAAGACTCCAAATATTCTCTTTTCTCAGGTTCTGGGGGAGCCAATAGTTGCTCCTGTGAAGTCTGTGACTCCTCTAATTGTATCCTGCTCGAATCTTCAGAATCTTGCCGTTTGTCCTGACCACTCTGGGTTTTTTCAAGTTTGCTCCCCATCATTCCTGAATCAGCTATTTTAAATTTTCTTATAATACTTCTTGGTAGTTTAAAAACAAATTGTTGTCAGAATGGTCTTCCTATTCATTAAACAGATAAGCATTTTAAAATTTTGAATGGAATCTTCCAATGTGGATTTAGCATGTGCACATGAATCGATTTTCTTTTTGTGTTTTTGTTTGTCTCTAATAGAAGCTTGGAATTTGGTCGATGCCTCCACTTCAATATATTCCAGTTGCTTTGTACACTTTGAGATTTGCTCAGTTGGCTTAGCTTTATCTTCTGTGAGCTCTCTTGTGATCTAATAATGGAAAGGATGAATAAGTATAATCAAGTTGAGTATTAATACATATCTAAATTTTATGAGTTTTTTTTGCAAAACTGTATATGATTTACTTTATTCAGAATCTAGAGGAAAATATTTTCTCAAAGCTTAGTCATTTTTCTTCTCCAAGCTTACACCCAGTACCAGTTCACTCAGGGATGTGCACTGTCTTGAAGGGTTTCACCAAACACAAGTCACCCTTCAGATGCAGGGGCATAAGCTGAGAATGGTTAGTTCCAGAAAGTCTTACAATAATGCCACAGAGCTGCGGAACAGCAGGAGACCGATCAGCAGGAGACCAATCAGCCTGTCACGTTTGCTCACAAACAAGAGAAAATCCACAGATGCTAGGAATCTAAGCGACACACACAAAATGCTGGAGGAATTTAGCAGACCAGGCAGCATCTATGGAAAAGAGTATTGTCGATGTTTCAGGCCAAAACCACTTCGGCAGGACTGGAGAGAAAAAGCTGAGGAGTAGATTTAAAAAGTGGGGGGAGGGGAGAGTGACCTTTTACTCTTATGAGTCAAAAATCTGAAATACTCTGCCAACTGAGATATGCCAGGCTAGTATTAGGGAACACTCCAAAACACTTCAAAAAACCTACATTTTAAATTTGGCCTACTTATGGGATTAGATAATGCCTGTTAACGTTGATTATATTTATATAATTTGGGGTACTCAATTACATTTTATTCTATATGTTTGTCTTTACTTCTAATTTACTTTTAATTTGGTCTCATATGACTATGTTGATTTACAGTTCCTTTACAATCTATGTAAAGCATTTTGCATCTGCATCTTAATATATGAAAAGTGCTATATACATAAAATTAATATTATTTTGATACTTCCCACCAGAGTTGATGACCTGACTATCCTGCAGAACTCCAGGAAGTGACGAGCTAGTGAGGTAATCCCTCCATGTTCATCTGGGTAAGCATGACCAGGTGGTGGTTCTGCCAAACAGTTAGCCTAGTCCAGCACAATCCAACTTAGTGCATAACGCTACCCAGCTCTCTTCAGGACATCAAGGCAGTAAAATCAGAAACCATACAACACAGATTTAAAATTACAGGCAAAAGACTCGGGACAGTGAGCAATCTTTTATGCAGCAAATTCTTATAATTTGACATGCACACCATGAACAGCACTGGAATAGTAACTTCCAGAGGGAATTACATACAAAACTCTGCTGGGCGGTGAGAAAAGAGCAAAGAAGTGAGACTAATTGCACAGCTGCTTCAAAGAACTCCACAAAAAAGACAGCATCAAGATACATGGACTGTTGACAATCCCTTCATTATGATGAACCAACATAATTCCCTGCCTGGCAACTGCATGTACTGACTGAACCATCAGAACAATTTGTACTATATTTTTTAAACTGGAATTGTTTTTCAGATTTTTATTAAAGGTCTATAAAGAAACAATTATAAATCCAACTATTCATATAAGTGTGCTAAGGATAACTTTTTTTATCTATAGCTATATGAAATAAAGAATGTTCTTAGTAAATACTGATTGGGGTAATTTTAAATTATGCAATCCAGTTCACTTAAATGACTGGAACATATCAATGTTATCAATAAAATCTTTGCATAGACAATGTAAAATCACTAATACTTGTAGGTAAGTGGTGAGTGGGTGTGAGTGGACCATGAGATCAGAGACGTATATTCCAACAATGCAAGCTCCACGGTGGGGTGGAGGGAGGTGGACAGTGGAGGTAGAGTTTGAAACATGGGAGTCCAAAGGTTTTCCTGAGAAGTCAGGATCAATTTGTTTTCCTACTGGCCCCCAAGGAGTACAGAAAAAAACTAATTGTCTGCAAAAATAACCCTCTGCTCTGCTTTCAGATTTCCTTCTAGACACTTGAGGAAAGAAAGAGTTAAGTGGAAGAATTGAAAACAACAGAAGAGACTTGATCAGCACAAAGCTGAAGGCACGGTGAAAAATGCCGTCACCATGACATTGGAACGTTTGCTTATTGTCAGTATGTGAAAACAGCTATTGTAATTTTCCACCTGAGACAGTGCTGTGAATAATTTTCCCTTGGTACTTAGAAAAAACAGACACCATTGAGATGTTGTGTACTGTGGATGATACTGACCACATTTAAACTCTGGTATTTGCAGGCTAGTTGGCTAAAGAAATTAGGGGAACCAACAGGAATTTGAAAGTATCAAAGAAGTATATATATAAGGAAAAGGACCCAACTTTATATATGTGGCAATGAATTTTAGTTGGACTCTCAAATTAACAATACAAATCAATTAAAGCATCTTCACAACGTTCTCCACCACTAAATGGTGGGACATTGGGTTTCTACTGCAAACAAACGGGTAGATACTGCTGCCCATTTTGGAGTCACATTTTTCACAACAAGGTCTTTAATCACCACTCCTTGCTAGTTCCAACCAAAGTTGACCTGCTCCTGCCAATGTGAAGACGCTCATTAACAAACAGCCCTAACGATTGCATCTAAGCAACCTACCATACATCAATTATTAGTGTAAGTATTTCCTATACAGCTATATTCATCAGAAAGGGAATTCAGGACAATAATTATTTGTTCAAAAGGGTTACCTCCACTATAAAAATATCAGAAACAAAAGACAACTCAAATGGGGAATCTAATATTTTGGCTGTGATTAGATGCGTACTCAAGTTCAATAGGGAAAAGGCCTTTTTGAATACATGATATCCGAAATGCAGTTGATTTTCCTCAGATCTGTTAGGTGGCCAAAATCTCATTACAATGGCCAGTAAGTTTACAGAAGCAAGTTTCTAAATACAGAATTGTTCAAGTTCAGAGTGATCAGTACGGATTTTTCCATAAAGTGTTTGCTACTGACAAATGATAAGTAATGGCCACTAACCTGTGCTTCTGAAGACTGGTCTTCAGGGCCAGAGGATAAAAGCTAAGGAGAAAAACAGAAATAAAAACAAAAACTGAAAACATAAACATAAATCAGAAAATAAAGGTAACAAGTGGGAGCAAGGAAATGGAGAGGAAAAGTTTAAAGAAGAGAAAAATATTAGTAGGTGGAAGACAGTTAATGTATGCAAATAATCAAACTTCTCATCTGCTGACACAATCCAAGGATATTTTAAGATATTCACTGCAATAGACATATCCACAATTAAAATTAAAATTGAAAATTGCATTTTACAACAGTCAAAACATAGAATTAATTTTATAAGATCAAAATATTAAATTATTATACAATATCAGAAGCTCACCTTTTCTTCTATTTCTTTGATTTGCCTTTTCTGGATTTCTATCTTGTCTTCCAGTTCTCTAATTCTCTGTAGGAGACATTAGCCTGTTAATGTCTATACAACAGATTCTATAATTTAAGGAAGCCAACTTAACAATGGCAATGTACAATTTCTATATCATAATTCCAATGAGTATGCAAGGAAAATATGCTGTAAGCATATGATTATGTATAAAATATGTTTTATTAAACTGTCCATTATCTAGATAAACTACAAAGCAACTGGCAATATCTTGACAGTAGTGTTAATCTAGTTAAAGGTCTACTTTCTTATTCAAAGCTATGAACTAACATTTTCAATGCCAACAGAATGACTTACAAGCAAACATTCAGAAATGTAGCACAGCAAATCAGTTTTCAATATGTTCTATAA